>NW_028301713.1:52987196-53290227 GCF_037042655.1 Diuraphis noxia
GAAGGGATTTCAATCTAATTTTTTGGTATTTTAGTTTAGTTTAAAGTTTTAAACTTCACAAACGAAACTTATAGTTCGCAGCATACCATCCATAAACACAGCTCAAAATTACTTACATATATTGTGTAGGACGTACGTGTGAACATTGTCTATGGTATTATATATAGAATATCCGATAAAGGTATTTAAACTGTGTTTCACGGCTCCAAGGGGCGTCGCGAGTTTTTTTGGTCAGAAGTGGCTGTGACATAGAACTATAGAAGAAGAAAAATATAACCATGATAACGATCAATATATTGTTTTATCTTAAACATAAAACATAAGACATATTTTACCATCAGTTTTATACGGATAATTACTATAAAGTGGCTTGGTGAGGCACGGTCGTACGCTCAATCTGCGGAAACGCACTAAGCGTACGTATCGGCCGCAGTTGCTAGCTCCCGGATGGGTGACCACCCGGGATTTTTAGCAACATATCCTTGCCACACATACACAAACACGTGTTACAACCCTACCCACTTAAAAACTTACAAACAAATATACAAAAATAACCCCTACCGTACCACCCCACACCCAATGGCCTATGTTGCCGCGGGTTCTCCTTCCAAAAAAAAAAAAAAAAAAAAAAAAATTACTATAAAATTTGATTTGATTTATTAATTTGATATACCTACACATAATATTTTATATTTATATAAATAATTATAAACATTAAAGCATTTTCTTTTTTCGTCCTTAATAACTCGAGACCAACCAAAATGTAGTGAAGAGACAAAAGAGACGCGGAATTAAAATATTTGAATACCTCTAATATTATAGCAGGGGAAAAGAAAAAGTTCCGTTAGGCCTTGTGTTAACTTCCTCTTATGTGTACTCAACATCGCTATAACAACACAGAGCTTGAATCGAAATAGGGTGGAGTGAGAACAGAGTCACTTAATTCCAAAAGCCAAAATCAAATGTATAGTTTTAACGAAGAATGCAGATTGTTGTATGCAATTTGTTTAGGTTTTCGGTTTCTACTTCAAAATGATTAGGAGCGAGTTCTTATTCAATAATTAACTTTTAATTGCATAAAACTAAAAACAAAAATCAAAATAAATTATTATGTTCATACCTATATTTTATGTACTGCATATTTTTTAGCAATAATTATTATTGTTCTTCACAATATTTCAGATGTAAATAAAGTCAAATTATTAACGTAATTACATTGTTACCTTCTTTCTTAAAGAAATTATAATCATTTTACTAGAACTAAGCTGGTGAGTGGGTGGATTAGGTACTCAGTTCACTTTTATATTCAATTATTGAACACAAACACAGCCATTATTAATATACAGATTTACAATTATTATGTATTTTAATTTTGTTTGTTAACCTCATAAGGTTATGTACAATATAGAGTTCCCAAAAGTGTAAAGCCTCTAATATTTAGTTCTATGAGAAGCAATAATAGTAATCAATCTTCAAATATGAGGGTGGTTTCTGTTATAAAATGGATTGGACTTTAGGGGTCAAAAGTAAAAAATACCCAGTACTACAGAACTTTGGAAACACTGAAAACAAATTACGGAAGAACATTCCAACAGAGAAGACAAGAACAACTGGAATTTTTACGCAATTTTTGGCAAAAAAAAATCAATTTTTATATTTAGCTTTAATTTAAAAACGAAGTTACTTGACTTTTTCAATTATTAGTGCAAATATTTTATTGTTTTAAAGAAATTTTATTTAATTTATAAAATATTTATTGTCACTTTTAGAATGATTGATAGACATTTGGAATTTTCAATTATATTTTTATATTTTTTTAATTTATATATTTTTTCTTTATCGAAAAACTTGAAAATTGAATACAAGGTTCTAAATAATTTATACTAGAATAGTTAGAATAAATAAGTTCTTACCGAATTTAAAAAAATGTAATATTTAAAAATATTAATGTAGAGACTTGAAACTGATCAGTTATCATCATTAATTATATTATAATTTTCTACATACCTACTCAAGACAATTTTTTAAGTGTACTCGGAAACTTCTATGCAGCGTTATGACTTCAATGATTTTTTATTTTTTATTAAGTTCTTTTGGTTTAATGATATCTTAATTTCTTAACTTAATGAAATAAAAAGTACGTATTACTTTGATAAAATGTAGAAATTTGAACTCGAAATCGTTATAAAACGATGGTATAAAGTTATATATTTTGGTACCTATAATAATGTACATATTATTGTACACGTAGTATATTAAAATTAATATACATTTTATTTTATATTTTTACTCATATTATGTTAATTTTAAAAATATTTATTTTAATAATATGAAAATTGATTATTATCTATTAGTTAAGATTCTCACTTATTTAAAAATTTAATTATTTTACATCATGTTTGATATCAAAGCTGTTCTCTCATCAATGCTTGTTTTACACTATTCTGTTTTATGATATTATTATTAAATATCATAATATACACATACATGCATAATATATAGAATGGCCATACTGAACCTTATAAATACCGTCATCACTCATCAGTTATTATTTATTTAGCTTTACTAACTGTATATTATTAAATAAGCATTATTTTATGAATTATCTAAAAAGTGCAAACATTTCGATAGATCATAAACGAGGTCGACCGTATTACGCACTAATATATTTTAGACTAATATTTTTGTAAAATTTGAATTTAGAACGATTAATATTCCGGATAAACGATAGATACGTTCGTTGCGGGTGAAGGTAAAATATAAAAAAGACGAAGAATTCATCAGCGTATATCCTCAAAATAAATTATAATAAACAACGATAGTTTACAGCCAATACGATATGATTACGTGCCAAAAACAGCGTATAATAACTATGACGATGATAATAATAATAGTAATAATAATAACAATAATAAAGATATTATTGTATTGTTATGTGACTGGCGGTCGCCGCTGGGGTGGTCGCGACTCGCGAGTTGTATAAGAGTCTGTTCGATGGGAGGGGAAAAGAGTCAGGAGTCAGGTCAGGAAATAACCGCTCGCAATGAAACATTTGTACGTCATATTGTCTGGTGTTATATAACTACCATGACCACGACTTGGGTATATATATATATATATATTATATATGACTGTAATAGAACTAAGTATACACTATCCGTCCCCATCGGCACTTAATATTATGCCCGCAATAAACGGATGACATTTACTCCCTCCACCTTCAAACAATAGATCATATTTTGTAACTGGAAAAATATTGTTCTACAAGAACAGAACGAAATGATCTCCTCAAAGTTTACCTCGTAGGTTGTATTGTTGCGTATATCTAACGTAGCTATTGAAAATGTTCAAACGTATTAAAATATTATTACAGTTTATCAGTTTATACTATATAGCTGTCGGACGAATCGGCAAAATAGTGTACCGTTGCCAATCGGTATAGTAAATAATACATTTTTTATATTGTATAGTTTCTCCATCCAACTACACCGTTTTAATTTCGTGTTTATAATGACCACGTGGTTATTACCGTGATAATTATACCAGGTATATCATATCGTGGATCAGCCTAGATATATTTATTATACTATACACCTATACGGAAACGGATAATGCTATAATTTTTGGCGTGAGACATCGTGCTGCATGACGAAACGGTTATGACGTTGTGTTGGGGCAACTGCATGGTGGGGTAGAGACCTGATGGCTTCTGTAGTTAGAAAAATGTTTCATAATACGTTATATTATACAGGATGGAATTTTCTCCAAAAAATTAGCACTTAGTATAACTGAACATATTTGAAATGATAGAACACGTTCGAACAATAATTAATGTAATATAGTCTGTCGGACCACATAATATTATAAATTATAATAATATAATAAATTTAAAATATTTTTAATATGCTATTGTCCACCAGTAAAACATAATAATAGATCCGATAATAAATGAAATTAGTTTAAAAAGCCGTTTTAATTTTATATTTAAATGAATATCATATTAATAATAATATTACTATCATAATTCATAATATTGTAGATTGCGAACTTAAATCGTTATTGAGTACTTGCAGTCGTTATAGTTTATATAAAATCTATTTATTTTTTTTTTTGATTTTTATCGAATAAATTAATATATCTATAAGGTGTAAATAAGATTGTTATCGACTGCGACCTTAAAAATTATAAATCAGTTAAATTATTAAAATATTATACTATTATTATTATTTACCCAATAAGAACACTCTAATACAGTTTATATATATATTATAACAGTTGAGAAACAATTCTGTTTGACTTTGTCCTTAGCCTCGTACCTACAATATTATAGAATTATAATTTATTACATTAATTATGTGAATCGTGTATACGTTTTCGACAAAAACCTGTTGGTAAGTACTAAAAATAATTATAATCTAGTTGTCCGCGGATCGGAGGTTTAGAGTATTTAGACGTCGGTCGGACAACCGGTGAATTGCAGACTATGGAAGACCGGATGGTGAAAAAATCTCCAAAAAACAAGCGAAGTCCCGTTCAAGTCGCACGCGATTGTCGTGTACGATATACACAGTACACGCTTGTACAAATATCGCGCCTTCAGGGATCGCGAGGGGTGGCGACTGGCGGCGAGCTTTCGGCGACGGGCGGGCGGGCGGGCGGCTTGTGCGCGCGATTCAATGCTTAGGGGGGACGAGGGGGGAAACGAGGCCCGGCCGTACGGGCGGCTCATCCGGGGACTCTGCCACTGCAGTTGGCCAGCGGGCCCGGCGTGGGCGGCGACGGCGCGACTGGCGGTACGCCTCGGTCGTCATCCAGACGGTTGCGCGCCGCGGCGGAAAAAACTCGCGCGCACACGCTCGGTACAACAGTGGCGTCAGTGGTGGGCCGGCGGGCGGGAGACGAACGCGCGCACATTTATATACATTAATATATTATTATTATCATCGCCGCCGCCGCCGCCGCCGTCCAACACACACACGCATATTATTATACGATACAGCCGACGTTCACACGTATATACATATACCTATAGACTGCTGTTGGGTGTGTGTGGTGGCGCGCTCGCTCGAGGGGGGGGGGGGCGTCGACGATAACGGTCGGATGTGTGTTCGTATAGGGGGGGAGTACGTTGTACGGGGAGGGGGACCAGAGGAAATACGAGCTCGCGCGCGCACACACGTACACGCGGCGCGCGCTGACCGCATATATTCTCATGCGCGGCGTTACCCCTCCGTCACCTCCGCGAAACCGTTCACCGATCTAGCCCCCCCCCCCCGCCACCCACACAAACACACACAGCGGGATCGCCCGACGACAACGACGACGACGCCCGTCACATCCGCTCGACTCGCGCCGCAGCCGCCCATCTGACTTGACGCGCCGCGGCCCGCGACGACGTTCTTTTTTCTCCCCGCCTCCCCGCCAGTCACGGGGCAACCCAAAATCTCGCGCCGCGTTCTTCCCGGCCCGCTTTTCATTCCCGTTCCGTTTTTCGCGCTTTTCGTCGTGTACACACTCCGCGGACAACGCTCGTATATAGCGTGCGGATGCCGCCACGCAGTCTGCGGGCGAATACGAAAAAATAATATTGCACGCCGTCGATGTTAAATTATCGCCCGAAGTTATATTCCTTTTTTTCCTTATTCGTAGTTATCTTTCGCTTGTTCTTTCACGTCTTCTTCTTCTTATTTTCTCCCCCCTCCCCATAGATTCCTCTTCACTCGTTTCCCGTGAACTTGCAGATCGCACCTATTGCCTCGCGGTATGTGTGGGTCACACACACACATACACATATACACACAAACACCACCAATACCAATACCCACAGTTATATTGTATGCATTATATTTTATCCAAACCATTCTTCAGATGTAACCTTTGCATAAATCAAACGTATCTATATCATATGCAGACGTAATTATTTTATAATAATGCCACCCCTCAACAATAATAGATTTAGGAAAAACAATTTAATAATATATTATAATAGTGTGTTATAGGTACGATATGTTCTTGAATTTGATGCGTAAAATGTAGTTTAGACTTTATATGACTGAATAATGAATATTATACCTAAATAATAGTTTCAAATTTTTGAAAGAGATATAAACATTGTATTAAGCTGGGACTCTTGCATGACGATAGTGCACGTAAACTATAGAAATCGTTTGTGAGACTATGCTTGAAAATCGAGAGCTAATAAAAAAAAGATATAAAAAGCAATAATAAAATACATTGGTTTCAAGCAAATTAATATATAAACATTATAAACAACAAAATATAGAGGTTCTCACGGTAATGCAATCACGGAATATTATTTTCTCTAACTCCATTATTATCCCAGTTAATACGGAAATAACAGTCAATTCATTTCACATATTATAGACTTCTGCATGACTTGTGAACCGTAATTACTGTAAAATATAAAGCTTTATATTATATAATATTCACCACATATGTACTTACTGGAAATCTTCAAGTCAATCACATTGATATATGCATTATATGCCTACGAGTGTGTAGATGGTTGAGTATATTGTAGTGATATTAGTGATATTACGTTGTCGCTCTATTAATATAATATACATGTTAATCTTAATATGTTTTCACGACTTTTTTATAAACTGTTATAATTAAACAGTAGGTATCTGCGGTAGCCGGTGTATTTTATATATTTTAGACAATTTAACAAAATAATATACTTTTACTGTGTTAAAGAGAAGAAGAGATATCCTTATTTTAGTGTTACCGCAAAAAGTTTACTAAACTTTTGTAATAAATCACTCAAACTCCCATTTATTCTTTTTCATTGAAAGTTAGATACTTACATCCAAAATTTACATAATAAAGATAAAATGATTAGAATCCAATATACAGATATAATTAACTAAATATCAAATATAATATCATTATTTATCGCATTGGTTAAGATATTATTTAAACAGTATAATGATGTACGAGTATATATATATATATATATATATAATTGGAATTCATAATTCATATAGCTGTATTTTGTCATGTTTAAATGTGGATCATCTGTCCAACAAATACTTTTTACGTTAACAAATATATGGATAATAATAATTTTAAGACAAATAAGAAATAACTTCTGATGGTCCTTAAGCAATAATTTTCAAATAGAACTTTAATTATTTGTGTGCCTCAATAAACTAAAAAAAGAATGTACCTAGTATCTAGTATATTATAACTACATTATTTAATATGGACTCGCTGTGGACGTTGAGAATCTCTGATTAAAATAAATAAGTGATTAATATGCTACTTTCAACAAGTTCCAAGTTAGTAAGTTGAGTTAAAAACAAACTTTAATGAAAGTTCCAAATTCCTAGTTTTAAAAGAAATTAGTTCAAAAAAAAAAAAATTATATAATTTTAAGAATTCGTTTATTATAAATTCAGAATAATCAACACCTTCAAAATCACTTAATCTGTAATATTTTGTTTTGTTAATTATTAATAAACTAGTGTTTTATAAGACTAATTTGGTTAGGTCTCTCATTTTGCAATATTTCAGTATAGGTACGAAATGTAAGTGACCAGCAATTATGATTTAAAGTTTAGTTGAGGGAATGGTTGAACAACATATTGCCCAGGGTAGGTAGTAAGTACTCCAGTGTTACGATTTCACACTGCTCATCATAATATTAAACACCTGTAATAGTTATAACTTATAACTAAGTAATTATTAACTACTCGTAGTACACTTAAACTAATATTTGTGTGTGTACGTAGGTCTCGAAGAGTTCTGCAAAAAAAAAACTTGCTTCGAATAATAAAATTTAAAATGTGTGTTGTCATTCATACAAAATAAAACTTAAAAATTAACAAAAAATAATTTTTTTAAAGTTGTGGTTGTATAATATTGACATCAAATTATGTATGAAAGAATATTGTCATAACATTAAAACTTTTCGTAATAATAAGTGTAGACGTGTATGAAGTCAATAAAAGGATCAAATTATATCCCGGTGGATTATGGAAATATTTTTAATATTGAGTGTAGTGATATAATATTATGTTACTTATTTCCTGTTGGAAACCGGACACGCAGACGCATTGCGATGCCGTTGTAATACAATATATAACATCATATGTATATAAATCATGCATTAGGTTTAATAACTGAATAGGTAGCTTAAATTGTAGATAATTATTTTTCTTGTGTTTGTGAACATAAGTAAATAATTGCCTTTGCATGAGGCACCAATAATATAAATTTAATAATTCATTATAATATTGTACCTACTTAACGTTAGCCAAATTATAATGTAAAATATCGTTTAACACAAAAGCAGTCCGTGGTCCACGGATGCAGAGAATTGCTGGTTTAAACTAACGTTAAAACTTATAATTATGTTTTCTGTAGGTTTTTAAAGTTCTTACGTAATGATATATACCTTATATACCAATTTTCGATTTCATGTTCTGAAGTGATACAAATATATAGACGCTAGTTGTGGTATCATATAGTGTTGTGAATTTGTGATTTGTTTGAAATGTTTTTTAATTTTAAAAGAGTCATAAATAAAATAATTTTCGCCTAAAAATAATTGTTATTGTATAATTTATTTAAATTACCCTCTGTGGTACCGTGTGTATTGCAAAATATTAATAATTTAATAAATGTACATATTATAACACTTAGCTGTAATATTAAATTATTATATCATATCTTTGTTCAAATGGATAGGTAAAATAATAACGCGATTTAAAAATATTTATTTATATTTGAGTATATTATAAAGCTGTTGATCGAATTACAATTCAATACTCATATAATCATATTCAATCAGTTATTGACTATGATAAATTCCAAAAAATAATATATTAAAATGAGTATTGAGTATTGAGTATTATATTGAGCAATATTACATTTCTATATAAATTGTTCGAGTATTTAAATTTTTAGTTATTCAACTATTAATTATAATAATTATTCAATCACGATTTCGTTGTCTTTTAAATGTAAGGCCAATTTGTGTCATTTAAGCGCTGCTAAGTAAAACTTTGTTAATTCTAGTTTAGATGACCACTTTAAAATGTTATAATCATACCGTATCATCCCTCCACTCAATATAAACTTTATTTAATGAGTTGAGGTGAATATAAAAACCCCAATGAAAAATAAAAACGTAAATAAAAACTTTTTTTAGACGTTATATTTAGACGGAATTACTTAAACTTACATTTATTAAAATTTTAGCTTTATGATTCATTTTTGCATACATTATATGCCTAAGGTAAATATATTTAATACTTTTTTTTGAGGATTATTTTTTCATACGGACAACCTAAATTGATTTTTTCGTAAAAATACATTAAGTAAAAATCGTATTTTATTATTATAAAATGAATTCAATAATAAAATAATACTATATTGTTAGTGATTCAAAAGAAATGGAAAAATTCTATTCGTTTTATTGAAAAGTAATAGATTTATACACGGATCAAATGATGCATTAAATCTGGTATAAACTATGAAAATATTAATACGATTTCATACAATTTACAAATTTACATTTTTCTACTATATATTTGTTATCATATCTCTATAAATCTATTTAGTGACATTATTTAACATAAATTAAATAAAAAATAACAGTAATTACACGGGCAATTACATTGTAATGCAATTTTATTTTTAATTTAAACTGAAGTGCTGTTTTGTGTCACGCGATTTCATAATTTGCGTTAAATGAAAACACTTTTTGTTTACAAACACCTCTAAAACGTATGCTTATTTAATCTAACCTCTGTATATATATATATATATATATATATATATATATATATATATATATATATATATACAGATATATAATATATTTACAAGTATGAAATAAAAATATAGAAAATAAATATACGAAACTCCAATAAAATCAGTACCTATACCTGGCGCTACAATAATAGACATGTGCGAGTAATAACAAATGCAACCTCGGTTAAGATGCAGAAGTGTGCAACGTGTTCGAGGATCTGATCGAACGGCCGATCTGGGATGGAGCTGTTACGTGCCAATTCTTTGTAAGATTACGTTGGATGGTTGCAGGCTACGTGAAATTATTGCCCGGTGAGATAACCGTTAAAACTTTCTCATAAATTGCAAGAACGTAAAATAAAATAAAGTCGGATGTCGCTAATGATGTAGGCGTATTATATATTATAATAAACCTAATAATGCATTCAATATAATGAACATAATACAAATGTACGTATCTTAACGTTAAGTTAGTACTTACTTGATGATAAACGGCATGTTGTGTAGTAAAAATAAACATATAATATATACTGTAATAACATTTTATTTGGCATATAGCTAACACACACTAACACAGATCAACAGAACGCGGTATATGGTTGATGACTGACGAGTGCGTAATAAATGAAATGGGTCCATAATATATAAATCCATATAATATAATATGATCTCAGTTGATAATCAACTGTTGACGATAATGCTATATGATGGCTGCATCCGAATTGGTTCCCATACCTGAAAATTGACATCCGAATTGGTTCCCGATACAGACTTACGAAAAAGCAAAATACAATATAATATAAATGAAATATTTAATATTATAATTAATATTATAAATGAAAAAATTGATGAATTCTTCGATTATATTTTAAAAATTATATTGAAAAAGATAGCTCATCACTTCCACCAACAATGTGGGCTGATTATACCAGTAGGTATAGTATAGAACGAACTACTAATTGCTGTGAATTATTTCATACCAAATTCAACAGTTGCTTTTATTCCGCACATCCGAACATATTTAAATTTATGGATGTACTAAAAAAAATTCAAATTGAAACTTATATAAAATTGCGAAGTTCGAACAAACTAAATAACCTAGCTGAAGTCTAAAAATAAGGAAATATTTATAAAAACAGAAATTGTCAAATATAAAAATAACGAAATCGGAAGATTTGAATTTAAAAAAAATGTTTGTTATAAGTTTTTACTTCAATAATAGAAAATAATTACTATAAAAAAATGAACGAATTAAAAAAAACGATATACTGTCTATATTTATTTTATATTTTTAAATTAAGAATTTAATTTTTTTTAAATGTTTGTTATATATTATTTATTAAGCCAACATTTTAACAACTCGGGAACTAATTCGGATATACCCTTTGAAAAAACCCGGGAACCAATTCGGACGTTTCGGAACCAATTCTGACACTCCGATATCTGCATAATATGAAATTGCTGATATTTCAGTGTTTTGTGAAATACTTTGAAATACGAAAACAAAGTTCATTTTGATTAATTCGTCCATATGCGTACGAATAACGTGAACGTATATAGTTACATGTACGTCGAACATGCTCGGTCCGATGCTATCGGTGGACAGCTCAACCGCTCATATAGGTAATATCAATAATACGAAAAACGATAATGTGTCGTATCATGTAATTTGCTGTCATAGTCATCGATTTTATTGAAAAGTGTACGGAACAGGAGCAATACTCGAACTGCGCAAAACGCCATACCGTTGGACGACAGGGACGAGCAGTTCTCAGTTGCTCCTGATGAGGCAAATAACAGCGGCCGCATCATGCACTCGCTTATAATAATAGTCGAAGGCAATCAGGCAAAATAAAGTAACGTGGATTTAAACGTGACAGATTATACACGGTGTTCGGTGGTAACTGGTTAGTCACCCGCTCGCTTTGGCCCACCGGTAGTATGCAAGGGCGATAACCATATTATAGAGTGTATCAGTGGAATGGTAATCCGGTCACCGACGATTCCGCAATACCACTTTTTCGATTTTTTGTCGTCGTCGTCGTCATCACCACGACATGATGTCGTCACTAGCCGCTCGCCGAGGATCGTCACTGCCGAGACCTCGTCACACGGACATGGCATCTATTTCGATACATTCGTCTGCCCGAACGGTCGGCGATCAAATGTTGTAGTGATATGAGATAGGACTATAGTGACCCACGAGCGATTATTATATCAACACCTGCACCAACTAATGCCGTCGTGAAAGCACCATCGTGTATATGATGTACTAATGTACTATATTCACATGTATTTTACAATGTTTTTTTAATGTTTTTTTATAGACATTTTACATTGTAAATAACATTTACTGACACATCCACTTTGAACGACGTTTAAAAATTATAAAAATGTGTTCGATCTTCTTCGAATCGCGCATTTGTTACAATGATAAAATTACTGTTTGCGTAACTGAATGGTGCACGTATCGTATTCTTTTTATAATAATTAATAATAGTTTATTATTCTTTTGAGGATCATACCAGTATACCAGTATATTCCGTGTTTATGAAGACCGTACCAGTTTCCGTATACTTATACCAGCCGATCCAACATCGTTTCTAGAAGTTCGGTGGCCCACGGTGACAACAGTGGTATATTATTTCCATTGTGTCTCGTACCTAAAGGCATCCTACAACAACAACACTGTAATGCACCATCACGCAGTCGCAGTCGATTTACGTGTTCAGGATAACGTTTTTCTTCAGTTCTTCTCCTACCACCTCTTTTTTTTTTCTATTCTCGACATTATTATATATATTATATTATTTTATAATTATCTGGGTTTATAAAATGTATGGGTTTTTTTTTTATTAGAATACATTGTATAATATTTTTGTTAACTATATTTATCTACCTAATAATAAACTTTTTTATTTTTCTGTATTGTCTTACGGAATTTGAGTTTAATCTAATTATCTGAAGTAATATGAATAATATACGTTACTTACTTTATTTTTTTATTTTTTTTATTGCATTTTCAAATTAAATACATTTACATTGTCGGACGCCGGCGTAGATCCCGACAAATGGACAATCAGCAATAAAAACATTAAAAACTCACGCCGTTATAATAGTATACAATGCATTTAACAGTAAAAATATCAATGAGATCGATAATAAGTATCTAGGTAGTAGGTACGTCACAATGAGTAATAATTAGTTATTAGTGTATTGTGAGTGAATGTTCGCTGGAGAATTCTGAATCGTAACATTTAATCCAACAACTTGCGTCACATGCATGAACTATAGTATATGGTCATATTAACACAAGGGAGTATTTATGGGAAAAGGGGGTCTGAGTGGACTGTAGCTCCCCCCCCTTCGCGAAATTTTTAAAGAAAATCTAAAAACTATTGTCATGATGGTCTATGAAAGTCATTGCAAAAGTCTTAGATATAGGAATTATAGATACTGATTATATACCTGTCGATAACAATCACCGAGCACTATAATAGAGCTGCAGCTCTATGCATAATGTGGCACAGATGTAAATAAGATAATAACAGATTATTATCTTTTTATCTGTGCGATATGCCGATATAGACACTGTTATCAGTTTTGTTCGATGATTTTAAATTTCCGATCAGTAAACTGTGAACCCACAGATTTCTATATTAACTAGATATAATTAACTCCGGGCTTTAGTTGAAGCCGGGGGTTCAGCATTTTCTTGGTTGGCAAATAGTGTGCTATATCATATATGTATTTATGGTAAATATTAATTTATGTTGTATTGTACTTAATTATTTCTAGAATTATTGTTTGTAACAAAAAAAAAATTATTTTAGATAGAGCATTTTATCATTATTATTTTATTTCACCTTTAAAAAAAATATTTCATTTCATTTATTCCTCATATACATTGTGTGTATGCCTATCAATATTTTGTTAACCATCAAAATGGCGATCATCCACGTGCGAGCAATATTTTTATAACGGATGATATGGTTTTAGACAAGTTTGCCAATAGTGGACGAGCCAGACGTTTAAAACTTATTATTTAGTACCAAATGGCTAGTACACATATGTATACTTTTTAATTTAAATCATTACATTTTTTTTTTTTTTTTTACTGTAGGACTATTGACTAGGTTTATACATTTTGACCAGCACCTTTCTAAATAAAATTCTAGATACGCATCTGTATCACATATGGTGTAGTCATTTTAAAATTATTATTATATTTATACCTGTATATATATATATGCTAGAAACGTGTCGGATAAAAGTGTTCATGAATAAACTATTACAGGTGATGCGAAAAATCTAACTAAAAATTTAATAGAAATTCTACTACATGATATTGTTGATTTTTTCCCTTTTTTCGCTTCGTTAAACTTATAATTGTATTCTTAACCGTTTCAGAAAGTTTTCTATGTACAGGCGGGAAAATAGTTAAACAGCATAACGATGATAGAACCCCGTGCTTAGCCACTCACACTAAATGGTTAGTTGAATGGTAAATGGATATATTTCTTGGGGATCTTAATGGTCATGGTTCAAATTTGTCATTGATGAATTAACAGTCTCTGGCGTACAATTAAAATGTCCGTACAGCGTTCGTATACACACATAACATATATATATATAATATTATGTTATATAGTATACAAGCTGTGAAACCACCACGTCGATGTCTGCTGTAGTGTAATATTTAAAGTGATAATTAGAAATAATTCACTAATGATATATTAAAATATGAAATACGTAATTATTCACATCTATAAACGTAAAGAATAAAAAAAAATGTCCTTGCAGCAATATCTGCGCACGCATATTTGACAAGTGTTTAATATGTATGACGGTATTATGACGGATACTTTAGTAGGTACGCAATACTGAACTATTTTCGTATAAGTTGGTTACTCTTCGATATGCCAAAAATGGGAAATTAAATAATATTCACGTTACCTACAGTCTTATTTTTGTTTATTTTGTGCGTATTATATTCGTTTTAAATGAATGCTTTTAAATTATAGACAAACATAATTGACGGGACATTTCGAGTCGACGTTGTTGTAATTTCAGTCGTCAACTACGTATTGTTCCGAACCAGACGAGCTGTTAAAAAAAGGTTTTTTTCTCTCGTAATTTTTGTGTTATTTTCCTCGAGTGCTGTTTATTCGAGTATTCCCAAAAACATTGTTTTATTTACTCTACTAAGTTATTCGTTTTTTAATTGAATTACAATTTCTGTTACAGCGTTTTTCGGCTACGTAATAGTACGGTAATTGGATTTTCGTTTCACGAGGTGACGTTTTTAATTATGCTTCTCCTAAAAACAACGCGTTCGCCATATTTCCCTTATTGTTTTGGCCTGCTGCAGCCTGCAGTATATTTGACGTGTATACGAATATATATATATAGTATAATACGTAACGCGTACATAAATAATAATAGTAATAACATAAAAACAATAACAATAATAATAATATTAATAATACATATATACATATATACAAATTGTTATACAACAAAACCACGAAACAGTTAGAACACGCATTATTCTTTTAAATCGAATGGCCAATGAAAAAGCATATTACAACTCGTACAACACAACAATAATAATAATATATTATATAAAAGGACTTTTATACCATTTGTGCACAAATTTGACATTTTCATTTCACGTGAATTTAATGAACACAATGCAACTTACTATAGTCGACCCAAAAGATCGTCTCTCCTATATTTTATAATAATAATAATATCCTGCAGACAACTGTCCTTGGGGCACTACACGTTTTAGGACTTTTAAACTTTCAGTCGCAAGAGTATCTAGAGTAGTCGGTTGCTGTAAATTTAATTTGGCCTTAAATTCATGAGCTATATATTATGTAAGTAGGCAGGTAAGGTATACGAAAAATGTTAAGACGCCGCCAGCGATCAAATATCGGTGCGCGCACGTTCGTGTTATTGTCAATAAAATGATGAATGACTATACCTGTTCGAAATCCGTCGAGTTCTATACAAGCATATTGTTGTATTATAGTATTACGCAGATTAAATTTATAAATTTATTATTATTATTATTATAACCATTGTTCTTATATACAATTTAGTTATAGCTGATGCTATAATATCATAATTTTTATACAACCTATACATAAAATTTAAAATTACTATCTGAACAGAAAGTGATAGGTTTTATGAGACGACGAGAAAGTCGTATACAATAACTCACACGCGACTTACAGGTACAAAATGATATAAAAATTCCTATATCAGTTTGAATAGATATCCTTATGTTATTTTTTTAAATATTTGCATAAATATATATATTTCTATATTTCAAATTATTGTTTACCTCCGTTGAATGGCGATCAATAATAAATAATAAATAATTTATAGTTCCTATATATTTATTATAAAAGTTGCACATATTTGGAATTATAAATGTACTGTGGCTTAGGATTATTGGTACGCCCGAAAAGTTGTCTATGTAATCCATTTAAGTGTCTAAACTCATTTTTTCAAAAAATTTTAACTTTTTAAAATGATTTTTCTATAATTTTAAAACAACATTGTCAAATATGAAATAACAATTATATATATATATATATATTTTAATGACTTCGAAATAATGAGTGTATACACTTAAATGGATCACCTGGTAGACAGCTTTCAATGTGTACCAATAAGTCACAGTACACTTGTAATTTCAAATATAATATATAGCGATGGTCTGCTTATGAAACACAATATTAAGGAGATCGTGCTACGTCAATCCTGCAGTGAAACGTTTTGAGCGTACCTATATGCGCCAGGGAACGATAAAATATATGGGTGGTCGTCTCATTTCGGTCGACAAAACACCATCTAAAATCCCGTCAGGACCTTCGTAGGACCAGTGCCCGTAGGCTGTGCTGTTTGTTATAAGTATAAATGTTTATACGCCGATTGTACCAGCAGCTATTATTATTAAACACGAGTTTAAGCCCGCGAACCGTTGAAAAGGTCAAATTATAATAATCTGTGTGTGGTTATACACAATAATGTGCGCACGCAATAATATAGCTGATGTGTAGGCCAGATACCTATGTAGTACCCACTAGTAGACAGTATAGGTATATTATTATTAACGGTGGTGTTGACTTCTTGGCGAAAAGGTATTTTACGGGTGGGTCATCCGTTCACCTGCCGACGTTGATAAATGCTCGTCGTCGAATGATATAATACAATATAAACGGATGACGAGGACTTCGGCAATTGCGATGACTCTGCATATATATATTATATAGGATATAATGTACATGTATATTATCGTTAGTGTCTTCGACAACTATATTTAACGTAAGCAAGTGGTGTAATTTACCCCTATCGGTTCGACGCTGTCCTGTTGGTCGATGACAGAATATAATATAGGTAGTCGAAAATCCCTCGCATTGGGCCATGATATATTATAGCCTGCAAAGTGTAATCAGCATGATTTGCATTTAGATATGTTAGTTGTAACTATTGCTCTGGGGTAACTATAATATTATGTATAATCAAATATAAATTCTACCGTCGGTTCATTTTTTAATATTATTAAAATATATTTGTTGGAAATTGTAATATCGACCGACCCATGTACACGATCATAAATCGAAGTGACTGTTTAACTATATACGTAGTATACGCATATAGATTTATAGTAAATCTAGGTAGTTTTTAAAATATAAATATGTTGATACTGCTTCTTTGACTTTAAAAATTGATCTATAACAAATTTTAGCCATCGCCTTCACTGTTCTTTATCCCACTGTGCATTGTGAGTTACACAACATCGATGCGATGTTAAATTTAGATCACAAAAAATACTTCAAATTAACATCAGAGCAATATTCTATAATCGTTTTATAAAAATAAAGTTTTATAGTCAACAAGTAACATCACCAAGATGTTAACTATGATGCGATGAAACTAAATTACAATGTTTATTTTTACTATAAAAATTTAAACTGGTAGTGCCGCATTTAGGGGAAGGTCGAAAGGGGCAAATGCCCCAAGAGGTAAAAATTATAGCATTTGCTTATAATGTGTTAATGATTTTTATTTATTTAAAATACATACCAATAAATTGTATATTAAGCAAATTATAGTTAAGTATCTAATTATAAATTTAAAACCTATGCGGTACCTAGGTAAAAGGTATTATATTATATTATATAACATTGTACATGTTATACAATAAGTTATAATAATATTGAGAAAAAAATGTATATAATATTAAACAGCTAATATAGATGTTATATGATACAGAATGACAACGACGTTTAATGATACTTAAAGTACCGTAATTTATACCTAAAGCAAAATACTGGATATAGAATCATCATTTTTTTATTTTTGCGTCCACGATTTATATCTGATATAAATAATTATTCAAAAATTTTTTATTTAATACATATATTAATATATTAATTTTTTTTAATAAGAGGTACTCATTCTCTCTTTTTGATTTTTAACACTGCTTAAATTGTTTAGAGAAACAAACAATCATAGTGTAACATTCTACCCAAAAATTGGATTTTACCTTGCAACAATAGTGAAAATAGTTAATTTGCGAAATGGCCACCTTTGCTGAATGTTACAAGTGATAATTATTATAATCTTTGCTGCGATGGATCCATTATCAGAGTGACAGTACGTCAACAAATAAAATCGTTGAATGGTGGGAAAGAGTATTGTAAGTTGTTTCAAAATAATTTTCTCAAATACCTAACATATATCATTAAGTGTGTGATCCTGAATGTTGTAACTAGTTATGATTTAAAATTTTTGATAACTCAATGACATAGTATTTGTACCTGCAAGGTATATTATGTATATAAATATATAATTTATAATATTTATAACTAATACATTAATTGTATACCTATCTCAATGTATGTAACAAGGTACTCAATATTAACATTTTTCTTGTTAATTTTTAAATAAACCTGTCATTGAGAAGTTGGTTATCAACTGTCTGAAAGTTACCAACTCAACTGAAGTTGATAGTTTGGGCAAGAAAATTTTTTATTCTACCAACGGTTTATAGAAGAGAGTTATAATTAAGGTATTTATAATTAGTTTATTACTTATTAGTTTTACTATACTTATTCAAATACCTATATAAGGTCACCTTAAGGTATAATCATAATTATTTATTATATCTTCCATTATGTTTATCAAAGTTAACAATATTATATTTAGAATTGTGTAGATAATCGTCTCGGATTCTATTTTCTCAGTTTCTTAATATTCTCTTGTACCATCTGTCCATTACTCCCTTGGTTTTATTTAGGTATTTACATCATTGGTCGATGCACTTAAAGTTTCTGTTTTTCGCATAACGTGACCAAAAAAATCTACCAAACCTTTACATTTCTAATGTAGGTAACTGGTTAAAAATAAATGATAGACACGTCAGTGATTTCTGCATTCTGAATTTGTTTTTTGATCCATGTGTTTAATTCTCTTTCAAGCGCTAAGTCCAATATCATGACATACTTTTATATTATAGAACATAATATTTTTGAACAGTTAGTATTGTTTGCAAGTCTTATTAATATCGATTCTGTAAAATATTTTAATAGTATTATGACAAATATGGTCTATCTTCAATGAATATATTATAATAATTTGAAATCATACCTATAACTGCAGTCCTGTAGATTAGAGTCATTTATTTTCTTAGTAAATAATTTACAAAGACTCGATGACTGAGCATGATTCAGTTGTCAATTAAAACTTAAACAAATAGTTTTTAATCGCAATGATTTCATCACTCAACGAAATCGTTGGTAACATATCGATTTGATTTAAATAACTACCTAACCGATTAATATTTTCATCAGCATTATTCTTATTATCATACCACATAAATTGTATAATTAGGCGCATAACCAATAACCATAGTGCAATACAAATAAATCGTATAATTCTAATAACTAATCAAATCATTCATGTACTAAGTAAAATATTTTTATTACGTTTTTTACAATCTTGATGCGGTGTGAAACGCGTTGGTATAAGAAACGTGGTTCTATACTAAACACACGTAATGCTCTCCATCTCACCGAAGTAGGAGAAAAATAATAAAAAAAAGAAGAAGAAGAAGATGCTTCTGAATCGCGATGTGGTACACCGACGTCGGGGTGTATGTATCGTAAATAATAATGAAATATACATTTACTGTCGGTGCGCAGGCTGAAACTTTTTACCACCTTAGGACCGATACTTGTATGGCCATTGCGTACACGTCTTACACGTGCTTCGGCACGCCTTTTATAAAACATTATATCGTAATACATAATGTACGACCTTATAATATATACATATACGCGTGTTGTGGGTGTGTATCGCGACGGAAAATATATATATATCAGCACAGACACACAGACACACACGTGCGCGCGCGCATACCGTTTGCGCACACACACGGAATACATTTTTGTATTCGTACTTACTTTCATACATTCGCGCCAACATATATGCGGTGCACGTCGACGCGATTGGGTGTGTTATCGAATTCCGCTGATGGGAGGCGGGCGTGCGCGTTTGGCGTATGTGCATGTGTGTGCGAGGAAAATCGACTGCGGCGTCGTCGTCGTCGCCGAACATCACAAAAACGAGAGAGAGAAAGAGAGAGAGAGAGAGAGAGAGAGGTAGTGATAGAGAAAGAGAGAGTGACGGAAGAGAGATGGATCGTAACCATAAAAGTACCCAGTATAATGTTGATATATGCACGTGCTTACCTGTGTACGAATAAATAATGTTGTGTTGTACTGACATTAATTATTACAATAAAATATACACCCGACCCGTCATAATCGTATATTTTGGACTACTCGTAATATCATAATAATTGAT
Source organism: Diuraphis noxia (assembly GCF_037042655.1). Taxonomy (NCBI): domain Eukaryota; kingdom Metazoa; phylum Arthropoda; class Insecta; order Hemiptera; family Aphididae; genus Diuraphis; species Diuraphis noxia. The sequence goes on from NW_028301713.1 coordinate 53,007,861, forward strand.
TGAAATCCCGGGTTTAAGATGGTATGTTATTTTTTTTTTACATTTATTTTATAAGTTACAATAATACACATTTTTTTCTATTTTTACAGTAATTTTGGCTCTGCTTTCCTGCTCTGAGGAAACCTTTTACTGGTGAAATAGAACTTTTTACGAATATGTTCAAATATTATCTATCATCTATAGTATTTGACATTGAGCGCATCGTACGTTATATTATACTACTTTCATTCGTTTCGCTGTCGTATACTGCAGTGGCGTGTCCAAAGTTGGAGGATGTTAGGGGTTATATTCCACACAATTGTTCTATTAATCCCCGTGTTAGTATTTTTTAGGATTTGCATATATTTCTTATAAAATTCTTAAGAGATACCAGAATAAATAGTTAGGTTAAAATTTGTTTCAAATTTCAATGACCTAAAATCAAACATTTTAATTTCGAGATTTTTTTAGATTTTAGTGCTACTCCTAGACTTAGATTTTTTTGTATTTAACCCATTTTTGATTTAAAAGTGATAATATAAAAAATAAACTTTTATGAAATAATATTTTAATAAACATTTTTGATTATTGTCTAATTTAAAAAATAAATATAGATTAAGTAAAATAGGCTCATTTCATATTAGGTTTAAGTTTTAAATTTTTATATTCTGCTGTTTTTTTTTTTTTTTGGGGGGGGGGGCACCTTTTTTGTCATTATGGCTGCTATTATCATCAAACGAGTGTTTAAAGCTAAAATACGGTACAATCTACCGATGAAACAAATCTCAATTTAAATATTACTATAGGTTTGCCGCCTGAAGTTTTCCGGGCCGAAGATTTATATTTTTAGTTAATACATTCATAAAAAAATGTACTCAACAAATGTCTTTTAATATTATAATGATTAAACGTAATATGTATCAAATGCAACCATATAGATAAACAAAAAAAAATTTTCAAATTATTTTTTTGTAAGCTGAAAACATCATGGCATTGTTTGAACTTCTCTTTAGATACCTAAAATAAGCTATTAACACCATTTCATTTTTAACTAATATATTGATATAACTTTTATTGAAAACAGTCCAGCTATAGTAGTTTTTTGAGGCTGTTATTACCTAAGAATAAACCAACATCCAATTTAAGTTGTATAACCCGAAATCGCCTTGAAAAAATGAAAAATACAAAATATAGGCTACTCGCTGTTCACAGTCAATGGTCGTTATACATCAATTTGTAAACTAATTAGTTCAAGACGGACAGCTCGCTTGTAGTGGATCGGTTACATAATTTCCAAGTTTAAATCGAACGTGGTTCAAATTACTCTCTAAACTTTCCTGATGTCTTCAAAACAATTAAAAATTTTCACAAAATCTAATAAGTAATTTTTGAGCACCTATATAATCTGCAATTCACAAATATACATCCAAGTCATCCATCTCTCATATTTGCTTTACGATGGCGTCGCTATTCTTACTTTATCATGCGCACTACATAAGATCCGCTCATCTAAAATTGAATATATTATGTCAATTAATATAAACTATTCGTCCAAAACATAGCGTATGTCGGACGTCCTCACGATGCCCTTTCTCAACACCAATAAGATATACAAAAAATAAAAAAATACACCTAGATTAACTAATTATTATGGTGTCATATTTTATTATTTATTTATTCATCTTTGTAATTTACTGTATATATTGTAATTAATTTACACTTAACAACTTCATGTTAAAAATTTATACTATATCAATAAGTTCGATGACCTTGTATGTCAGAAACACTTAAAAAAAAAAAAAATCATAACGTATGTAACTTATTTTAGAAAAGAAATCTTCTTCAGATCTATACTATTACTTAAAGAAATAGATTGATGTAGTTTAATCATTGTCAAAATGATATGAGTTTTGACCAATCTATTGATATGCGTATGGATATGTCATATTATACGTAAATGCGTCAAAAACTTTTTGAAAATAATTATAGTCTTTTCAAAATAATGATTTTTGACTGTTGAATGAATTACCCTATATATATATAATACTATTTTTCCTTTTTCATTTGCAATAAATCGACCGTAAATGGTTCACCACTAATCTATATACCTATATACATATTGTATTATATTTTTTTATATTATAGGTACTGCCGTGCTTAGTGTTCGTCACCCTTGTTTTTTCACCGTAAAAGTGATGGCTTTTTGTTTCGAAGGGTGTCTACAAACGTTTTAACTACTACTTAAAAAGTCGTATTTATAGATATACTACGAGAGAGGACTGTTGTCGATCATCATCGTATTGAAAGTACTAAAACAATATTAAAATATTATAAAAATTCGATTTGTTGACGTTCGATAGAGATAAACATTGCATAGTATTATATTATGACGATCGTCGTTCATCGTGAAACCATGCTATAGTTTCATTTAGACACATAATATTATGAACGTACATATGTAATTAACGTAATATTATAGTATGTATCTTGTACCTAGTATGTAGCTTTGATTTTTTTTTTTCATATTTCAAATACTCAGTATAGTGTTGTTCTTGTTCGACGCCTAGTAATTTTTTATTTAAATTAAAAATCAAATACCACACAGTGATTATATTTTTTATGTTTTTGACAGTTGACAGTTCACCTATACGAGAATTAAAGTTGAGTTGGATACTGCTCACTGAGTTTGTAAACCATAATTTCCTACCGATAAAAAATTGGCAGATAAATTTAAACGTGATTATATTAATTATTTTTTATGATTTATATTTGGACGATAATAGTGGCCAATATCGGCCACTGCCCGCTATTAACATCGTTAAAATTCACTAAATTTCACCATATGGCCAACAAATTAAGTTTAGAGAGGTATCAAAGTCATGTTATTAATTGTCGCCGATCGGCATCGATATAGCAGTCGTTTCCATATATGACAAACAATCTATTATTAATGTTATCAACATATTTAAATATATCATGATACAAAACAGTAAATAGGTTTAATTGAAGTTTGAATCATTTATGACTGAACATATTTATGTGGTTATTAAAAATAGTTATTTTACAAATTTGTAAATTATTGAAGAAATTTCGGGGTTGGGGGCCCGATCTCCTTGGTCACCCCACAGATCCAGCCTTGCTTCAGACTATTCGGTTTAACAGGAACAAATCAGAATTTTTGTATGGATTTAATATTTCTGATGAAACTTTGACATCACTTTAGGTTAGGTACTTATGAGCCCTGAGATAAAAGAACAATCGAAACCATGAAATTTATAAGGTTTAAAACTTATCAGACTCCACTCGTATAAACAATCGTACTCGTGAAGTCGTTTAAAAATTTAATTATTGTGAAATGCGACTATCGTCTGCTGAGAAAAACAGAAATACATTCAAATGCTCATTAACGAATAACTTGTATACGACAATAATTATGTGCTCAAACAAAATTTACTTAACTACACCGCACCGTCCGCACCAAGCAAGAGCTCTCTTGAAAGATATTCGGGCAACCCCAGTTCTATAATAAAATATCTTTAAGGATCATATTGAGTTATAAAATATGCATGCATTTATTTTACTTATCTTAATTATTATTATTATTATTATTATTATTATTATTATATAAATACTTTCTTTTAGTATTTCCTATACGTGCCCACTCTCACATTAAACCAAAACGTACAATCTCTAGAAAAATAAAATAAATACTTGATCGTTATAATTGTGGTGTACCTACCTCAAACATTAATCTCTCATAGATGTAAATACAATTAGTTATACATATTAATATATTATGTATGTCCTTCTGTTCTGCCGTAATTTTGCAAATACTAGAACTTCCTTTTAAGCATACCGGATCACATATATGAAGTACTTGGACTTCATAATGAAACCCCGACAAAATCTTAACTTTTCTAAAAATAACAAAACTTTGTTGCAGTATCTAATTCAATTTTTATTTTTTCTCATACTGTATTCTTTTTTTCTCTGCTTTATATTACACTTAAACGAATTATATTGTAATATTAGTATTGTAAATATTATAATCCAATAACCTTAATTGTTGAGCTTTAATATAAATATATATATATATATATATATATATATATAATTTGTGCCTAATTTTCTTCAGAAGAATCTATCTTGTTCAATATTCGGAATACAAGTCATAGGATGCAATAAAAAACCGTGTAACGAAGCTCTTTTTATTAGGCCATATTAAGATCGGTTTAACTCGATCGGTGAATAAAATCCAACATCAGACGTAATGATTTAAAAATCTAATTAAAACTATATTCTTACTTGAAGGAGCAAAATATTTTCAAGACACGCTATCTCGATCCGGTGGAGTCTTAGGTCCATCAAACGTTAAATCACAATATTTACCAATATAATATAAGTACTATTGACTAAGAAATAAGAATTTATCTTTGTAGTAGTCTAATCAACACGACAACACTGACACCGAAAATTAAAATACTATAATGACGTATAAGCAAAGGTGCCGAAAAAGGAGTTAAATTGGCGCAGCTGCGTCGCAAAAAAAATGGTGAGTTGGTTGGCGGGTGTTAAATGTTCACATTTGAAGTTGAGTAGAAGTTAGGAACTTATTTTAAAATTAGTTTAGGTTAAACACACATACTACGTACTATCGTATACCTATACAGGGTGTAACAGTGCTATTTGACAAATATAGTAATATTTGTAATGGAGATGTATCAAATAGTCCTGCTACACCCTATACATTGAAAACAATCAAATATTACTACATATATTTTTAGTAACTATCTTATAATTTTTTTAAATATTTGGTTGTTGATAACGTGGATACTTTTTTCCAAATAAAATAATTAAAATACAAACTACAAAATGTTGAACGCGGGTGAGTTATATAGACTTGTAGACTATAAATAGTCCACCTCCTGTAAAGGGACAAATCTAAATGGTAAGAATTCATTAATTATAAAATATATTCATTCATTCCGAGTTATCAAGTGATATAATTGGTAGGTACAACTATAAGACTAATAAAAAAATGTATAAGGTACAGTGTATTAATTACAGTAGAATAGATTTTCTGATGTTTAAAAGTATTAAGTATTCCTAGTTTTTTTTTTTACTTTTGACTCCTATATAAGAACTGTTCTCAATTTCAGTAGAAAAATATTTCATTATACAACAATTTCATTAAATGCATCATTGAACTAAATTAATAGATATATTATAAAGTTTTTCCATAAATTCTTAACTGCAAGTGTATACTTTTTTTATACTGTATATCATACAATATCATCAAAGACTTCAATAAAATAATAATGCAACAACTAGCAGTTTTTTTTAATAAGTTCATAAATATTATTTTATGTTTTTTTACTAAATTAATTATTTAGTAATATCTTTTGACTGTGATTTTAATATTATTAAAATTCTGTAAAAATAAATAAATAAATTGATATAATTTTTATTATAAATAATATTTAATATATTTTAAATTATTTTAATAGACTTTTATTATACTATTTTGTTTAATTTTGTGACAACACAAAATTATTTTAATTTGTTTCGTGATTACTTCGTATTTATAGTATTTTTTATTTTATTTTATTTTTTTAATTATCCCGCGGCAACTAAGGCCAATGGGAAGAGGGTAGTACTGTAGGTTTTATGGAAACGGTAAGATTTATAGTATTATATTATATTAATATTAACATTTTGAATTTGATAAGTTTTAGAAATTACAAGCGAGTACTAGCGTATACAATTAAATCAAAAATACATTATTCACTGTGGTACACCAAAGTGATTTAAGAATCTTAATACATACGTTTAACATTATCTTAAATTAAGATAATGTTAAACGTATGGAAAATGAGATGAGATGAGATGACGATGATAATGATGATGATGGTGGTGATGATAATGATGTATTCGTTACCGTTGTTTTGTTATTGTTGTTGTTTTGAACGCGAGGTATGATAAAACAATGTAATTAATGCTTAAACCATAGAGTATATTGTGTAAAATGTACATAATATTATATAAAGCAACGGTCAGTGATTCAGGAACTGTAATTTTTGCTATTGTAACGGAGTGAAAAAATTATCAGAACCATTAAAAACGAAACTATTACTGTGTGGTATTATGAGAGAGGATCTAAAATACAGTAAAATCTTAAGAATAATGAACGAAAGATTAATGAGTGCAAAAATTGTGCACGTTCAAACACCTTAAAAAATCACTCGGGCGGTGTTTGAAAATCAATGTGCACACAAATGAAGTTTTTTTTAAACCATCCCATCTCATCGTGAGCATTGACCCACAGTGTGGTTTTTTTCATATCAATTTTCGCTAGCCAAATTACCTTAGTTTGCACGCCAATCCAGTCACTTTTGGCGATCTCAGTTCATTACAGAGAAAATCAGGGATGTAATCTATCATTAAAGGACAGTCTGTTGTAAATAATTAATAACCGAGTGTCCATCGATATTTATAAAACGAGAAAAGCATATTCCCTAAACGATTTATTAATTAATACGTTTAATCAAAACAATAATTGTATTTGTTGTTAAACCATGGTCAAAATTCAACTGGATGTACACTACAAAATATTAATTCTAAAATTAAACAGACCAAGTTCTAATGATAGTGTGGATCTACCACTCTGGAACCTATAATTATTATAGGCTTTAGCCTTGGGAAACGAAAACAGTTTGTAACTTCCTAAAGTTTAATAACATACAGTTTATTCTAAAAAATCATCGTCAAGTTGGTTTTTATAATGTGATATCTGTTTGAAAATAATTTTTATAAAATATAATTTTATAATATTATTTATGTTTTGTTATACCTAAATATGATATTTTTATTTAATAACTATTTAAAAAGTTCGAAATTTTATTTTAATGAACTATGTTTAAATTTTAGTTTAAATCTATGCCAAGAGTCCAGAATTACATCTTCATATTAAGTAGGTACATATTATTCAAATTAATTTTAAATTAACAAATTTTGAGAATTGAGGTAGGTCATAATTGATAATTATCATAGATTCTAAACGGAGCAATAATAATAAATAAATTAGTTTTTATGTTTCTTGTTTTAATTTGTTATGTATACTATTATTACTTAGTAGAAGAAGAAAATAAAACTGTTTTGAAAGTTTCAAGTATCATATTATATAACTAATAGTTTACCTTTGTTATTTATTATTTTAAAATCAATTCAAAAATATTAGGCTAGATTAATCATACACAGTTACTAGTTTAAACTTAGTAATAGTGTCGATGTAGCCTTTATGATTAAAAGAAGCAAAATGTGTGTCTAACACCGAAATCTTGATATTTTTTATCGTTTTTATTTACAATAAACATAGTAATTATTCTGATGTTATAAATAACTTATTACTCATTATTCATAAATAAAATTCTACCCAAAATAAAAATTATAACTTGAATAATTCAAAGTAATACATATGTTGTGTTTTAATAACAAGTTTTCATAATGATGATAAAATTGTGAAGAATCAACCAACAGAAGGAAAATAACAAAATGTTGTTGGTGTTTTAAAACTTCTTAGCCCTTAGTACAAAAGAATTTAAAAACAATAAAATTGATTAAATACAAGCATACATATTTATAAATTTACTGCAATACTTAGTTCTATGACTTAACGAAATATTTTATATTGACATTTCATAAAAAAAATTTTTAATTTCTATAAATAGCCCAAAAAGAATCATTTTTTTTTTTAAATTTTATAATCTTAAGGAATCACAAATATAATATCTTTAAAGAATTCAAGTATCTAATATTATTCATTTTTGTGTTTACAAAATTGGTTTCATCAATACCTACTTTGTTTTGCATTTATTTTCCCTGTTACTTCGAAAGGTACTCTGAATACCTTTAACTTTCAAAATAGGCTATTAATATATGTACTTCTAAAAATATATAAATACTTCTTAATATATTCTTATGGGATTTTCATTCCAGCGTACAATAATTGCTCAAAGTTTGAGGCTCAAACATATTATCACAAACCAACAAACATTTCATATATTACTATAAATGTACTTTAGAAGTTTATTTTGCAGCAATTGATATAAGTAATATTGTTTTTTTTTTTTTTTTTTTTAATAGATCAATAGTAAAATATGGTTTTAAGTATTTGAATTGAGTTAGGTACCTAGTTATTTATAATATTATATTAAATTTGCCTAGTACATAGTTTAATTTATTTCCAAAAAGTCTAAAACCACTCCATTATTCTAATATTTTAACAATAGAAACATGAAAGGACTAAACTAACATCGTGTGTTCTTTCAATGAAATAAACAAAACATATTTTACACTGTAAACAGACATTTTGAACTACTCAAATGATAATATGTTTAACTTATAACATGGTTTACTTGTTAACAAACTACCATTTTGTGATTCATCGTTATTAAAAACAAAAAAGTAAAACCCCATTATAATATCTGAATATTAAAAACCGCAGACTAGGATACGAAATAAAATTGATAACCATTCAGTGCTAACTGTTAAGTGCTCCGGAACATCTATCCGATCAATCAGTGGTGGTGGCAAAGCTCACGGACTATAATAATAATTTATGACCATAAGTGTGCAGTATGCATGCGAACGCGTTTGTTTTACAAGTGGATAATTAGGTTTTAAGACGATGAACAAAGATAATAGCACAATACAAAGTGGTTCGCACTGTTGTAGGTGTGCAGATTACATTTTTATATCTAGGTCAATCCGGATAATAGTGATTATTATTATAGTAGTGCACGCTTAAGAATATACCGGAATTGTTTTTTATTTTCAAATTTAATCCGTAAACTTATTTTATTTTTATTTTTAATCTCAGGTACCTACTCTACCTTATGCTTTTATTATGCACGTAACGTAACATTATGTGTTCAATGCGTGAGGCGTGAGCATATATTTTTTATCCATATTTAAATATTTGTATATTACGTGTTTGTAACGGTAAAAATTTTATCGGATTCTCATATACCTACTAATTTAATACAACGTTTATTTTCAAACGTAAGTTTTTCAATTAAAATTTACAATAAGATAACAAAATGTTTAATTCCACATAATGCAGTTTTTACGAATTAAACTTATAGTTAAACTTATTTATAAGAAAAACAGAGACACTACAAATAACTAATAGATGCTTAAATAGAAATACCTACCATTACAATTATAATAATATTAACATTCTGATATTATATAAAAACTCGTTAGTAAAAAATGTTGTATGGGGAGGAGATGGTATTACAATGAATTCACAACTTGAATTACAAATTCATTGAATACCTAGTTACAATACACTTTTCTCACATAGCTAAAATATCATAATAAATATAAATACATATTTTTTTTATACAATTATAATTATATGTAATGTGACTACTAGCTAGACCTGCTAGACCTAAAATAAAAACAGGTTATTTTTATGTATTAGGTATCCATATATTTATTATTACTGTATTATTATGAAAACGATTAAGGAATTTTTAAATCCCAAAGATCTATTAAACCGTCGGTCATAAAAAAAAAGAAAAAAATGTTTAAATGATTCAACTTAATTATTTACAGTTTTTAAATAATTTTATAACATTTTTATGGATTGAAAATATATTTATATTAATTATATATATTTAACTAAAAACGTATATTATCTATGTTTTATTTTGTTTTCATAAGTACTATAATATATATTTATCTAGTTAGATAATAATCGTTACTATCTACTGGTAATTGTGCCATTCCATTTTTCCAATTATTATGAACTTTATTTTAAGCTTCAAAACGAATACAAAAAAAAAACATTTATATATTACGCAAACATTGGTTTAGACAATAATTATTCAAAATGCATTTTTGACTTCTCAAGTTGACGTGTATAGTTTCTTTTGCGAAATGATAATGTCTCGCAATAACCATCAGTGGCGGTTGTGGTGCGTTACCCTTACACAGAAAGACTGAGATATTCAACCGGGATTATTATAATGGGGACATTGACAATGGTCGAATTTCTATGGGACGTTGCAGTAGAGGCGAACATTCTTTGCTCGGGTGGCAGTGGCTGGAGCGGAACAGAAGAGAAGTTTTTCTCTGTGTATTGGCAAATGAAAAATTAACAGGAATCAGTTTCCCCTTCTCGGCTAAAAGTTTCCTTATTTATGTGTCATAACGAATGCCAAAAATCGCACGTTTTAATTAAATCTTAAAAATGGCAATACTACTGCTCTCTCACTCTCTCTCTTTCTCTTACTCTTTCTCTCTGTCGCTCTCTCAGCCTCTCTTCTGCCGCCACCGCCATTCGTCGTCGTTTCTCCGTTCGCTACGAAACGCAGGCTGCTGTCTACCAATTCCTTGCTCTCGCAATAATTAATGAGCTACTCTTATTTTTCACTGTCAACCCAGTTGGCAATCTAATAAGTCGCCAACGTAAACAGAAAGAGAGCGAACGGGAATTGTACGAGAGTGGTGGAACGAGTTTAGAACGTTGATGTACGGGCGAGCGTGCGCGCACGCGCGCGCGTGTGTGTGTGTTAAGGGATAGGATGGTGAGGGTGAACAGCACAATTGCTCATTCGCCTCTTTTTCTTATGTATATATGGAAATAAACTTTTATTCATTAACACGACTTTGCCATTAAAAAACGGACGCAAAAGTTGCAACCCCGCCACCCTTCTATAACAGAATCCACGAGCTTTCCATCCCTACGCTCACGTCCGTCGGTTTTTCAAAAGAAATTCTTCGCTTCATCCGCCTCCTGTCCCCCCTGCCTCGGGCTGCTGTTTTGCATACATGAGAGATATTACGCGAGCTAAGAAAATGAATAAAGAAATTCCCGAGAAAGTGGACGGCGGTGATGAGATAGCGCGCATATATTCCAGCAGTGTGCAGGCTAACGGGTAGGTGGTTTTTTCATCCTTGTTTTCTTCTACACACACACGCACACACGGACACTCACACATATACCACTCATCAACCCCTCTTTCTTTTCTCTTATATATACCTTATCCCACTCTTTTATCGAATCACTCTCTCGCTCTCTATATCTCCATCTCACTCCCTCAAGAAATATTTGTGTCTTTATCTTTCTTTTTCTCTGTTGTAAGCTCAAAAGAAGGGTTTAAAAACTAACCCTTACCTTATTCTTTTAGTGTACGTGTATGTGTGTGAGCTTTTCGCGCACGCTCGAGCGTCCGTGTATATATATATATATATGTGTGTGTGTGTGTGTGTGTGTATATGCGCGCGCGTGTCTCTCGTACTTTTTTTTTATTTTATACTTCTTACTGCCGCCGCTTCTTCTTTAAAATCGTTAAAATCTGGCCGACCGAAATGAAGGAGGGTATATAAATGAGAGAAAGCAAGAGAAGAATGAACGGAAGCAGGTGGGGGTGAGGAAACGAGCGAATGTGTAAAAAACTGGGGTCCCTCCGCACCACCGCACCACACACCACTACCAGCGAACACGCCTGCCGACGTTCTCTTTTTTTCTGCCCTTCCTTATCATGCGTGCCTCTTCCTTCTTGATGCTAATTGCAAACCGTCTGATTAAAGCGAAATTAAAGGCAACCCCTTGGGTTCTTTTATGCTGTAGAAAAAACACGTCTTGGTTGCCATGGTACTTTTTTTAAATTTTTTTTTAGTATGTGTGTACGTATTTCGTTTTTCTCCCCCTTTTTTAATTTTTTTACACCCCCGTCGTCCCAAACATCCAACATTCATTCATATATACACACACACACGTGCGCATACGCCCAGCTGCCCACACTGCTGGCTCTCTTTCCTTGAACTTTATTACTAGGCGCTTGGCGAATATTTACATACGCGTATATGAGCGAAAGTGGTGCAAGGCGAGGGTGATGAACGACTGGTGTGTGTATATATGGTGAGGAGGCTACCATGGTTGGAGGGAGGAGATGGAGGAAAGAAGGAAGCAGAACGAACCGTCGCTGGTGCGCTAAAACAAAAAACCGGAGGCGGCGGCAAGGGTGAGTGGGAAAAACAACCTCATCGGCTTTAAGAACTATTGATTTTTGCATTTTTTAAAAGTTCAATTAATGGCTTCGGCGCGACGACCCTGCTACCACCACAACATCCCTACCACCACTGTTACTAGGTTTTTAAAGGTTTAAATATATATGTATATGTTGCTCGTTGTATTTTCTTACCGCCGTCGTTCTTCAATTTAGAAATGTTTTATTTATAAATTAAAATCCTCATCCCGAATATTATGCAGTAGTATTATTTTGTATGAGTAAAATGAGTATATATATATATATATTATATATACAATGTACACTCACAGGAGAAATAAAAATATCTCTAAGATTACTACAGTTCCGATATTCGTGACGATTCTTTAATAGGATTTTGGTTATTGTCCAATAACACTGTCTCTGAACAATTCCTGTGCACGACTAATATACCTATCTATTTTTTAGGTATATAATTTTCTGCTATTGGAAAAGCAATGATTTTGCACTCATGTAATACGATCCGTAGGTACCTATACCATATGTATTTAAGATTTGTTTTTCGTAAAAACAATATAAAAGTTTTTAACCAGGAAACCAACGGTAAATTTATCTCACAGAAAGAATTTTGATTATAGTATTTCAAACGAGCGAATACCTACTTATACCTAATAGATCAAACAATGCGACTTGTTCGACTCGACTCACATTTCTATTGAATACATTTCCAGACTTTTATAAATAGACTTTATATTTTTAAATTTCAAGAAAACATAATACAATCTAATAAAGAAATATTATGAATAAACTATCTACAGATAAAAAATAAATATTGATGAGTCATGTTGGCTTATTTTAAAGCACGTTTGAGTTTAGGTATATTGTATTTTCGAGAAAGCTATAAATTCACACTTAAAAATACGTTTTGCATTGTTAATATTATTGTTATTAATTGACTCTTAAATACAAATAATGTGCATAAGTAGGATTCTAGTGAATTCATATTACAATGATTTCTAAATTACACTTCTAGATAAGAATGTAATTCCACAGTCAAATCGCATAAGGTTTGAAAATATACTATTCTATTATAAATTATATTTTACCCATGTATCGTGTCAGAAGACGTGTGTTGTTTTCGTCAAATTGGTTGCGATGAAGGCGAATCGAATCCATTGACAAATATGTATGGTCGTCTATACAAAAACACGATTAAATATCGTTTATTTTCTGACCATGCACATCCAGTGACAATCACTTATCAGCACCTTAAACTGTTTCATAAATCATAAGGCAGTTTCTATGTTTATATTAAATTATAATAATTATTATTTGTAGTCTTTTATTTTAGAATTATTTTTATGAGGCTAGAAACTGCAGTAGGTACGCCGTGTGATATTTGACCAGAATTATTCATTATTATTTGTGTAAATTCGTCCAGAATAGTTATTTAAGTATAGAAGAAGTTTTTTGTTATATACAAAAAAAATTGCTATATTTTATCCACCATAACCGATGATAACTTATAATTAATGCGATGACTGATAAAAAATTTGAAAATATATTTTTATTTGTTGTGCAGTTAAATTGAAATCAAACACAATGGTGTTGAATACAAATTAATTTTATCAAGTATTTATGTCTTAAATTTGGTTATAAAATTGAAGAATATTTGAACAAGTGTTTTACAATAGACAAAAAGTACATACTTTTTAGTGAAACATACTAGTCGTAGATTAATGAACTTTGACGTTCTACCAAAGCGCTTTATTTTTTATAATTCTCAAGAGTCACTTGGCTATCACTTTGCGCTGTTGAGAATAATCCTTAAAATAAACCCTGCGTTTCACAGACAAAAATTTAAATAAAATAATCAATTATAATATGCAATTTATTAGTGTGTAAAATTTCGAATTGAGTTGATGAATGGTGATATTCTATAGAATAAAAATCGCTTATAAAATGTTAATATATGTGTAATTTATGTAATGGATATTATACAATTAAAACTAAAAACGTTTTGGATGGAAAAAAATGAGACGGTTTAAACTAATTATTGGCCTTAAGGTCACCGCAAACACACGGATAGAGCATATCGTGTGGGTGAGAAGGTACCTAAGCGTGTGAGACGAATTAAAAATCGAATGGATAAAAAAAAAATAATATGATAATGATAATAAAGCGGTACATATATCATACTTTTGTTACTTTCACTTTGGCACAAAACGAAATATCGTCTGAAATAGAACAGCGGACAAAACGATAAAATTATTTGATGTGCCTACCTACCTGTAACATTAAATGTCAGTACACTTGTATGTTTCACTGGCCGATTGGCATTGCGCTAACGGACACACATCGTGGGAAATCGAATCTACGCGCCACCACCGTCTAATAATCGTCGGAGGATTGGCAAATAATTGTGGCGGCGATCGAGAATTACTATACATATTTATAATATATACTTAGGTATACAGACGATAATGTGAAAAAGGATTGTGCGCCTGTCCCGTGTATATATTATAATATACGAATCGACAATTGAGATAGCGGTCGATTGGGTTTTAAAACGAAATTGATCATGGCGGTAGATCGACATATATAATATTATATATAACTACGCGCGGGCACACACACACACACACCCAGCAAACAATCACACACGATCTCGTGATTGCGAGACATCATAATTGTAAATAATTGCGTCTAATCGATGTTTAGTGCCGACCGAGTCACGACGAGTACCTATATATACTCTGCGTGGTGCTCTCGTATTGTATATATATAATATTATATGCGCCTATATTATTATACCGCCGCCGCCGCCGTCCGTCTTTCCGCGTGTGTGCATCTCATGTGGACGACTCCAACTCGTATGCGTGTGTGAGTGTATGTATGTATTTTATTTGTTTGTGTGTGTAACGTATGTTATGTTATATGCGAACGACATGGAGCCCAAACCGCCGGCAAACATAACTAGACCAGTTTCGATTAAGGGCTTGCACGTTTTTATTTCATTTCGTACCCGCGTGCTATGCGTATTATATTATCTTCCAGTTATATATTATGTTATGCGTGTGCGTGTGTGCACATAAACCGACAATGATCATCATCGTAGAAAGATTTATACAATATATTATATGTATGGTTGTTGTCGTTATTCGTTCTCGCAGCCAGTGTTATTTACGTATAACCTACCTACCCATATTATAACGTATAATACGCGTATACCTCTATACCTATAATAAATGCCCGTACTTTATAGATAGGTCAATATACGTGTACGACGTGTACGTACAATATACCCCGTCGTATCATCATCATGGCATGCCATGCACCGCAGCCAATATCCTACGTAACATTATGTACAAACAATGTAGGACGACCTCCGCCGACGATGGACCGCTTCGTGTACAGTGTATATAATATGGTGTACATTATAATAATATCATAATAATATAGTTGTGTAGGCACCCTACGATCGTCGTTGTTTTGTGATGGCAAAGTTCAGCGGTTTCGCATAAAACGCACATAATCGCCGCACGCTTACCATATACGAGCCATACGTCATTATTTTTATTAAATTCGTATCTAAATAAATGATTGTCAATGAAAACCTCAGTTTCAGTCTCAAATCTGTATCTATGATGTACGGATTACATAGATAGGTATACTTATACTCTATACGACTGTTATTTTTTCACGTTGATCCATTGATTCGATATTCGACCGGTAGTCTGGTTATATATTCTAATATAGTCCACAAGTGACGTCTGTGTAGTCCGGATAAATAGATACTTATAACAATATATGAGTAGTTACCCTCATCATATTATGCTATTTTAAGCGGTGTGATCCGACAGGGATTAGTCAAAAATAATTGCTTACCGTGATATAGGTAATCTAGGTATTTACCTAGGTACCTATAATACCTACTGTACTTAGGTGTATAATATCACGGACAGTTAACAAGGTTATACACTACTGTATGCGTTTATTATTGTATCATTTTTTTTTTTTATATTTGGCTATAATAAAATGATTTACTTCGGTTTCGTCATTCTGCAGAACTCATTCCGATGTAACATGGTGTAGAATCAAAGAGTTTTCAGGAAATCGAGGTTACGTTACAAAAATATAAATAATATAATATTATAGGAACTATTATTTTCATCTGAACATTAAACTTTAATTTATTGATAGACTTAATTATTATGTCATGATTATGGTTCAGAGACTTGCAAAAATAAAACACTAAATTATTTCAATTTGTATTATTACTTTTTTCTACGCAATAGTTGGTTAACGTATGCATATAGATACACTGTACTAGTCAATGTCTACAGCATACATTATATTATTCCTGTAGTAGGTATCTAAAGTCAAAATTACAATATTTTTCAATGACAACATAATATTACGCCAATCCAGTTCGTTATATGCAGAATTTGTGTTTTTGAAATTTTTTATTGTCTTATTAAGATATCTTTATAATTGTAACGACTGTTACAGGAATATTCTACCAATGAAAAGCCGTAAATTTACAATAATATTAAGATTCATAATATTATCATAATGTACAAAACAAAACTATTATATTTTACCGTCCCTTTATAACATTACGAAAATAATAACATTATGAAAAAAATGAGGTACTTACTAAGACAATGAGAGTTTTGACTTTTATCAAAAAACGCTTTGAAGACGTGAACACGAAGGATTGTAGGGGATGCGTCCATAATGCGTACGTGGACGTAATAATATCGTGTTCACACGGATATCCCTTCGGAACTGTAGATCATCCCTTCGCCTTTTGTGTGGGGGAGTTGACTTGATGTCAGCAAACAAAAAAATTAATGGTGTACAAACTTCATTGAAACGAGGGCGGGTGACTTATCTTTGATTACTTTAGCAAACCCTTGTCCAGCGATAACAGTTTTAAATAACACTCACTGTTGTAGCCTATATATATATATATATATATAGCGGTGGCCATGTGTCACAAATAAAATATAATATCGTCATAATAAGAATGTACACGCATTGCACGAATGCACTTAATATTATATTCCATCATATTATTATTTATTATTATAATACGTGGAATATTGTTTATTTTCGTTCACAATAACTGATTCCACTACGATTTAGTTGAAAATTGTTCCCAATAGTTATGTACGGGGTTATTCTTTTAATAAAAAATAAACTCAAACTCTAATACATTTGTTGGATACACTTATTATAGTCAGTTTATCGCACATGGATAATATGGTGTTATACACAATAAGTACATAACGGTCTGAAAATATTACACCGTATTTTGCAATTTAAAATGTGTCTAAATTGAAAATTATTTTATTAATAATGTAAAAAATAATATAGATAAGTAGGCAATGTTTTAATAAATGTACGTGGTATAGTTAATTTTTAATATTTTGCCAAAAAAGTTGAAAAGCCGTTAAAACATTATTAAAGCATATTCGGGGACTTTCAAAAACTTTTTAAAGTCCTAGAATTAGATCAACGGGGGAAAAAATGAATAATTGAATGCCCAAATCACAAGAATAAATTCAATATGATTATTAAATATTCAATGTATAAATATTGATAAAAATGTGTACAAAAGTTATAATTATTGCTCGTAGATGGCATACTCAATGGCAATTTTGCTCTGAACTTAACGTTTAATATTATTTTGATTGGTCATAAAATTCTTTTGATAGTATTTTATAACTGTATATTGGTACATCTTAACATTTACAACATAAAATTAATGGTGGAGTTTATAATAATTATAATATAATATAGATAAACAGTTGTAAAAAATAATTTAATTCAAACTTTTTAAGTATAAAATATAATAATATAATATGGTTTACTTTGATCTTTTTTTCAATTATTTTACAGAGGCGTTATGATGTTTTTTTTTCTTCATTATTTAGGTATATTTTTGAGTTTATAAAATAAAATTTTATTGCATATTATAGTATTGTAATATTAATTAAAACCGTGAAGGTTATCAACTAAATAATGTTCTTTTATTACAATACCCATTGATTTGAAATTAATTTTCAAGTTAAATTAACCGTGCAAGTTGTTTGTACTTTTTCAGCACCCAAATCTCAATGCGCTCCTCATGAAGACCCTTAATTACAAATATAATTGACGTAATTATATATATATTTTTTTTTTATTGCGTTTTAAATATTGTAATGGTATTAATATAATATAAATGTATACCTTTAAATGAAGTGCACTTTTAATTATTTTGATACAACTTACAAATGACGATCACATAATATTAAACACTAATGAATAACATAATGGTACTTAAAATATGAATGATTTTCAAAACAGTTTAGTATGAAAGTAATTTGAAAGGATTCACATACATTTATTACATATCATGTACTTTCAAAATAATATTATGTAATATACTTAGAACTCGACTTTAGTTATTGCACGCAGTACATAAAGAACTTTGATTAAAAATTACTGATTAAAATTGTGGAAAGGTGGATGGTTCAGTTTGCTCATTCCAAAATAATACGTGGCTCACATCCCTCTGAATTTTTTTTAATTTAAACGAATAATTATAATTCTTATGAAAACAATATATTCATACAAAATATATGATCCAAGATGGTTTACATAACAAGGAAAATAGTTTTCAAATAAAGAAAAAAATTAGTATAACCTATAGTTCGAATATATAGGCACTTACATAAATCAATTTATTTAGAGATAGAATCATATAGAAACATGTCTATTGTACTTACAAAATTTCAATAGTACCCCTTCTTAGTACCCCCCTTCTTTTGAGCCCATTTGTCCACCTCTGATTAGAATAAGATAACACTTATCTTAAAGCGTTTGCACTAGGTAATGCAATTATCATATTTCAACACAACGAATATATTTTTGTCACAAAAAATGTTTTTTAATGTTTATTGTATGTAATCGATATAGAATGCCTTATGATTTTTTTTTTTTATTGTTATATAGTAGTGTTTACGAAGTTTTAAGTTTATTTTTTATTTAAGTCTATAATATATAGGAGTGAAGATACTATACTTTGTACTTTGTAGGTAGATACCATGAAACATCAATAAATCCTAATCTATGAACTGTTTCAAATCATTCATTTATTTAACATTATAAATAAAGAAAATTGTTATTCTTTGGTTATTCAGGTTAAAAAGTAGTTAGATATAACTATTACGTAGAATTATAAAATATTTTTAATGACACGAAAAAACTTCCAATTTTCAGGTTCCTAACAAAGAATTATATTGGATATTATTATTTTTATTTATTACAAATGATTTAAATAAATATAATAATATGTTCAAAATGTTTATTTTTGCATATAAAACGTTTGATGTTAACGACTTATGTGGAAAAACGGCAATTATTTTAACAGTAGTAAAATGCAATTATGATGTAAAACTGTTAGTGATGAATAACATAAAAAAGTTCTACATTAAATTCTCGGGTATAAAATATATTCCTATAACGAGGTTTTCATTGTTAACGGAATTACACGTCAATGAAAATAATAATTGCCTCAAAATTATAATATGTTTTTATTATTATTATTATTATTAGTACCTATTATATTATTATTAATAATAGAATACCTACCACATTGTATGTTTTTACTTCTTTTTTTCGGTTTCAAGTAAAGTACCAGTTATTTTTTTTTTAAAGGAACACGTGTTTATTTATGTTTTTATTATTATATACTACTCATAATTTTAGGAGTACCATCTACCAAGTCGAGTGTCTTTTAAAGTGGTATTTACGCTGTGACATCTTCTTATGATGATACGTAAAAAGTATGCGTATAGGGGGACAAATATATTTTGATAAGAGTAAAAATAAAATAGAGTAAATATCATAATAATAACATAATATTCAAGTTTTTGCAGTTGATGGTTTACCTACCTACCTTCATATATTTAACGGTTAAACTAATATTTGTAAAAATACAAAATAGTGCTTACATTTTGAATTGAAATAGCAATATCATTGTTCAAAAGTATACATTAATATTAACACAAATAGTATAATGTTGTGATTATATAATAATATGCTAATAATCTAAAGAAAAAAAAAGCGGGTAAGTCGTAGATGTCGCTTTGCTGTACAGTAGGTTACTGTAATGGATGGGATTAAATTTGAATGCAATGATAGGTATCATTGTATACGAAAAACGATTCTGAACGGAGATGATTTGTCAGTCTAGGATATATTATTAATATTAATATAATTTATATATTATTAATATTGTCATATATTTTATTTTGAAACAAATAATTTATTTTTAAATTAAGTCACATTTTGCATAAGGCATGGTTAATCAAGTAGTATAGTTATCATATAGTTATCATAATTCATAATACCTTATATTATCATAGATATACGAATACCTGGTTTGAGGATAAATCGTTATCGTTACGCGATTTCATAGAAATTTAAAACTCAAACGCTCAAAACATTTTTCCTATAATGACGCTTCAAATTTTCTCTATAGCTATTTGAAGCAAAACTAGTGGAAAACTTGGTGTTAAATTTTATAACCTTAGATATAAATACAAACAATATTATAAATTTTGAACTACAAAATAATTTGCAAATATTCATGGTTTTGACGAATTTTTGTCAATATTTGAAATTCAAATGCTAATAAAAAATTAATTTGAATTTCCGGTGGACATTTTTTTTGTGATAAAGATTGACAAATTTGTAAGGAATCTTGTATTAAATTTTCAAATCTTAGATATAAAAAGAAAAACTTTTATGAATTCGATCTAAGATAATTTGAACATTGCCGTAATTTTTATGTATTTAGTCAAAATTTGAACAGTAAATGCTTATGAAAAAAATTTGTGACTATATATTTGAATATATATTTCTTTTATTTTTCAAATGCTATTGTAAAAATACACATAGCTACTGCAACAGTGTGTAATTTATACCGCATTGGATTGTATTCAATTCAACAACAAATTTCAGTACTTATACTATCTAAAATGTATTCCACCTTGACGCGTATACAACATTTTTAAACATGTGGAACTAAAAATAACAAAATACTTTTCTTTATTCTATACGGAAGTGATTTACATATATAATAGATAATAGTATAATGCAGTAAATACCTATATACGAGGTAGGTTAAAAGAACACACGTAATTTTATATTATATTTTTTACGTGGAATTATAGATTTTGTCGTAGACTTTTCATCTTCCGTTACACATTATAATATAGTGAACACTATAAGTACCTATTTCTGTGAAAAAATATAAGATAAATTATTCAAGTGATAGATACACGATAGGAGGTGTAGTTATTAGATGGATTGTAATACCATCAAGTTTTTAATATTCTATATTCTAAAATATATTTACCATCAAATATTTCTTTAAAAAAGTCTATATTAATCATTCTACATAATTTTGTTTTTTCCATTATAACAATCTGTATTTTGAGCAGTTCATAAATAAAATAGGTACCTATTCTGAAATTATAGGTGTAATAAGTATCATAGATTTTTCGAACTCTTTTGGCGGGCGGCAATTCCAGTGGAATTCACGATATACTATTATTGATGATAAAATTGTTTTTCACTTCGGCTTTATTATTTAAGGATATTGTAAATTAATATTAACTCTCAGTTTACGTTTATCAATGACTCATCTATAAGTTTTTTCTTATAAAACATAAAAACATGATATTACTGAGCTTATGTCGATGGATTAATGAAATAAATGGAAATATAATATAAAGTATAGGATCACAGGTGTTGACGTATTATTATTATTAAATATATATATATATATATATATATATATATATATCCGAGGAGAAAGTTTTTGAGCTTTAATTAATATCGTATTTATTAAATCAGTAATTACTAAATTTGAAAATTTGAAAAAAAAATGATTTTATACGTCATAATGGAAATCATTGTCTACATAACATAAATATATTATATTACAAATAATATTCATCGAAGTAACCATCATTATTCGTGCATGTTACATCACTATCGTTATACTATAGGTATAAATTATATACCTGTATTATAATACGATGATATAAATCTTTGAATGGAAAATTCAAAATCGGTTCTAGATAAAAATTATTTTCCATCATATGAATTTGTTCTCGCATATAACAATAGGTTATATTATTAAAATATAATGACTGTGTTTTTCTACCAAAAACTACTTTTTTGACGAAATATTTCTGCGAATCGTTTGACGGAAAAATTTATTCAGATTTTTTGGCTCAAATATATATTTTTTATAATTGAAAAAAAATCATTCAATTTCAAACGTATCCAAAACAAAGAAACACGCTTTATATTAAATTACAGTCTATAGACAAACAACTGAAAAATAAAAGTTGATTGGTGAACAAATTGAAAAATTTAATGACTGAGAAATTTCGAGTGTACAATTCAAAAAAAAAAGAATGTTATGTCGTGAAAATACGTACCGCGCTCTTATCTTGGTTGTTATTATTATTTATTTGTACCAATATAATATACTTTGACTTATTTGATAGTACCAAGTACGACTTTTACTGTTATATACTTATATACCTATTTTTATATAGTGACTATAGTGTTGGCATGACACAACTATAGAAGTATAAAGATCGCTTAATAGTTATAGTTGTATATAGACTGCGTACGATTATCCACTCATGTGAGTAAATAACCGTGTTATACCTAGAAACTACTGACACATTTAACCATACGTAGGTATTCTAGAAACTCCTATATGTCCGTATAAAATGGGAAAAAAACTGCAGCTCTCTCAACTCAATAATTTTTCAACTGAATGTGAACGAATGTATATTTGGAAAAGTTAATTTTAACATAATAACATATCCGTTTAATATCCGTAATGAAATTTCAACTTAACTAATTCGTATGTTACCTGTTGTAAACCTGCCGAAGACAAATTAGAATCCAAATCGGTATAGGACGCCTATGTATGGCCGTAGATATGTATATATGTATTTGTCAGTACTGTGTTTAATTTGTTTATATTATTATAGTATTAGTCTATAATCCAGTGGTTCTTAACTTGTTTAGAACCACGGAACACTTATAATTTTATAAGATTTTTTCAGAACACTAGGTCGTAAAGACGTAAAATAAGACATTACTTTACATTTTTTTCTTTTTAATAAAATTACATACATAATGATACTCGTATTGTAATTTAGTAAGTACAATTATTAAAAACGATGAAACCGAAAATAAAATTATGCCAATAATTTTAGTCAGCAATCATTTATATTTTTTTTTCGCAAATTTTAAAATTTTTAATGGCAGAAAATACTTTAGCCAAAATCATTATCTTAATTTACACATATAACACGATGAATGACACGATTCGTTTAGATCCGAAACTCAACGGAACGAGTATAAATATAAAACATAAACGATTTTTTTGGCGAATCATGTCTTAATGAACGTTACTAGAGGGAGGGAGGGTCACCATCATAAAATATTTCCTCGATGTGCACCGAATATTACTATTAAGTATTAACCATATTTTGTTAAAATACACTTCGGTTATTTATTTTTATTTTTTTTTTGGCTTCGGCCTTTAAGACCATGCAGCTTCTCTCCATCTGATTCCTGGATCTAACGTTTTTAAGTCCTTTTTACACAGTCTTCCCACCTCAACCTGGATCTTCCTAAAGGTCTTTTACCTATTGGATCTTCCTCTATTACCTGTCTAACTAAAGATCCTTGCTTACGCCAGATATGGCTCCCCCCTCATGAGTCTTCTTTTTGTGATCTCCTTAACTATGCCAGGTCTCTGAAACTGTCTTTTGAGTTCATAATTCTGTAATTTTCTCCATTCATTTGTTTTACTGTCAAAGACCGGTCCATATATTTTTCTCAAAACTTTCCTCTTGAATACTCCTAGTTCCTGTTCTTTGGCTTTCCTCAATGCCCACGTCTCAAAACCATACAGGACAATAGGTCGTAATAATGTCATATACATTCTTATTTTTAAACTTTTAGAGAGTGTCCTCGATTTTAGTATTTTTTCTAATCCATAATATCCCTTGTTAGCTAATTGTATTCTTGACGACACCTCTGTCTTAATTTCATTATCTTGAGTAATAATTGATCCCAGATATTTAAATTGTGATACTTTCCTAAATGTATGTCCTTCTAATTCAATTTATTGTTCTAGTCCATAATTTCTGTTACTTGACTAACAATCAAGTATTCTGTCTTATCATCATTCACAGTTAATCGTACTTTCTCCGCGGCTTTTATAAGATTCTTTCCCAGACTTTTTATCATCTCAATATTATCTCCTAAGAGAGCAATATCGTCTGCGTATGCCCTATTTTTACCTGACCTAGCTCAATTCCTTCCGAAACGTTTATTTCTCGTACTATTTTTTCCAGTACCAGGTTAAACAACACTGCATCTCCTTCTCCTTGTTGTTACTCTCACAGGCTCTGATGTTGTGTTTGCTATTTTAACCTTAAAATATACTTCGGTTATACCACTGTAATATACGAGTATAGACGTTTGATCTATACATACCTACCAGCTGCATTGTGTATAATGTGTATATTTATATGTATTCCAGGCGGTCTGCAACTCATATATATATATATATATAATATACACGATTGTTTTTGGCTACTATTACAGTGTGAATGAACCGAATCGCCGGAGGTGAACGCATACATCTATACACGAAAAACATTTTTGTCTCGCTCGTTTGTCATCAGTAGCATAATACCGGCATGTATATATACATTAATGTCGTCAACGAGTCAACCTATACATGTTATCATTATATGTATTTAATATACAGCTATAATTTGCAGGTATATATTTTTACAGGTATACGCGTGTACACAGCGTCGTCTTCGTCGGTGACGAATAGACGACAACGACGTCGACAAGTGCGCGCGCGCGGTTCATCCATTAATGAGAATTCCCATTGATTGGCCACGGACATTGCAATTAGTTCTATTTCCCATCCGAACACATCCCAAGGACCGCGGACCGGCCAGAAAAACAGCGCCTGCATAGATACATGCCGCTACCGCTCCGTTCATTTTTTTCTATTTTTTTTCTCTCAGCCACTCCCCTCCCCCCAAAACCACATCACCACCACACCTCCACATCGTGGCCGACATATAACATTCGTAAGTATTTTGGTCTGTTAGGTTATTTTTTTCGTTATTTTTTTTTTGTTTTACATATTATTTCACACTGCTGGTATAACTAATATGATTTATTCCCCGACACTCTCCTCGCCTCGACCACCCATTGTCTTATCGCCGTCCGCGAGTTTCGTAGACGGGAGAAAATATTACCGTCGTCGTCATTATTCGATTACAATATAGCCTCTGCTGCGGCTGAGAACATCGACGACGACCTGCCCTTGCGGTGCTCTGCCCACCACCACCACTCACCGTGCGTCATTTTCGTGGCGAAAACCGTACATGCATTCCGTCGCCTTGGACTGCTCCTCTCCACCATGGTCACCTATATACATATATATATAGTCACAGTCACCGTAATTTTGTCACAATAAAAACCTAACACCGAAACGTTTACACATAAAAAACGCACGTTAATTATCACTGCTATATGTCAAGCATTAATTATAAGTTTCTCATCTTGTGTACGTTATTATGTTGACAAAGAGTTGTAGCAGCTAGTTGATTCCATTAAAAATCGTATATTTTTTTATCCCTAAACAATTTTCGCGTGTAATGCAGTAACGCATTTAATTCAGCCTCTCCGTATACCTATTTGCACTGTACAGGGTTCGTGCACATGAAAAATTAACGCCTATAATATACATTATATCTATATAATAATATGTATGTATATTTAATAACTTTCTTGTTATATATTATTGGATATATTATTATAATAAATGTATTTAAATTTAATATTGTAAATTATTATATTTATAATACATAACAATACTTATGTTTATTGCAAATAAACACCTAAACATGTTTCTCAACTCCTCAAATCACTATTATTACATAATTTGTGAAACATTTAATGATACTATTCACTAGTATTTAGTACGATTCTATCAAACTCATCGGAATTGATAGTTTTTAATTAAAAACTAATAAAATCTATCTGCTTTTCATTTCGATAATGT
The DNA here is from genome assembly GCF_037042655.1 of Diuraphis noxia. NCBI lineage: Eukaryota > Metazoa > Arthropoda > Insecta > Hemiptera > Aphididae > Diuraphis > Diuraphis noxia. The sequence goes on from NW_028301713.1 coordinate 53,034,045, forward strand.
TATTCCGAACAGCAAGGAACAAGCAAGTGATTCTTTTTTTAATTATAATTTATAATATAACAAAAATAATTTGATACAACGATGATATTCGATATCCATCGAATCGTTTGAAACATTCGATAAACAAAGTATGTTAACCTTAAAATGTATTATGTATACATATAAATTTAAAATACAGCTTTGGCTTTATAAAAACAACAAATAATAATAAGAACTCGTTTTATTACTTTTATTTATTTTTGTCAGCAAATAATTTATTTTCATTAAAATTCGTTGAGTACAAGTTTGTATGTATCCTGAATCAATAAACAAAAATATGTTGTTCCATAAGATGTCGTGCGCTCTGCTTTAAATTAATTTACATATCGGGTATCTATTAGTACACTTCCATGCGCAATTATACAAATAATCATTTAGATAACTGCAAATATCATACTTTTTCATTTCCTTAAATGTCAGTTACATAAAATATTTCATTTGAAATTTTTTTTCAATCTACGCGTAAGATTTCCTTAAATGTATTTACATTTAATTCTTGTGTTGTTAAGTGTATTATATCATAAAAATAAAAAAAAAAAATAATGGAATTAAAATTCATCAAGCCTAAAGAAAGTTTTGAGTTTATAATTGCTAAAGAACTAGTCTTCTATTTATTTAAATCGAATCTTCAATGTATTATATTTAATCTCGACTTATCTTTTGAACAATGCCCTAACCAATACAATTTAATAATTAAGATTTAAAAATTCAAATTATTTATAAGTAGAGTTCGGATTTTTATGATTTTACATATTTGTTTCTAGTCTATGCAGTTAAATGGAAGTGAGAAATCTTAACGATTCTTGAAACACAGAATTCATAGGAATAATCCGAATAAATGTATTTCGCATAAAAAAGCATATTTTATGGGTTAGGGAGTATTTTTGTAATATCGGCATATAATGAATATATTTCACGTATATCTTTATATATATATATATATATATATATATATACTTTGATAGGTATAATGTTCACTAAATAATTCTGTTCATAAATAATTAATTTCTGGGTTTTAATAAAAATTAATCTCTAGGTATTCCTTATCGATTGCGATAGCACGTAGGTTATTTCGTTAGCTAAAATAAATTTTAACTGAATTTTTTTTAATATTAAAAGAATATTTTGCATATTTAAGGACATAAAACATCATATATCTGGTATTTTAAAAGAATATTAAGAGAATATATTGCCTAATTTATGCAACATAAAAACATCATATTTTAAGGATTTTAAGGACATCCGACCTCTATTTATAAGCTATAACATATTTTAAAAATATCCAAATCAAATTACAACATTCCCGCTCACTGCTCTATCTTATCTATATTTATTAAGTACCATACTTGTAATCTATCTAACTTATTATTAAATGTAAATACAATGTAACTAATGGCCATTGACATCGAAATTTAAAAAATGTTTATAAAATATATTATAACAATTTCGATTACATCTACCATATCAAATTTTCAATGGATATAATATTTAATAATACCTTTATTTTAAAAACTTTACAAGATTGACAAAAAATTGTGTGTCTTAGTGAAACTGAAATATCGTTATCTGAGGTGACATTTATTGAGTGATATGATACGTTAAAGCAAGTCAAATCACGCTTACATAATGTAAGCTACAACCTTATTACTACAATAACACACAGAAAAACCAATAATAACACGTTTCACAACTATTTGCTCACTGATTTATTTATATTAAAATTGATGGACTTAAAACAAGAATCTAGTATAAAGGACCTTTTATTATTTCCCCTATGTTTGACACCGTCGTCCGTCACATATAAGTTCAGAGAAATAATGGTAAAATTGGTATACACAATATAAAATATTATGTATTAACATCGGATATATCCAATATAGGTATTTATTAGTAATAAGTTATAACTTAACCAATAACACGGTACATAATACAATAATACATGTATAGTATGTATAATCCACAATATCGACTCAAGTGTTTTTATCATAATACACATATAGATACCGCGATCGAGAGTGTGGATAGTGTGTTGCACTTTAATGACTGAAACCGGAGAAATCAAATAATTTACCGAGAGATAGCAGGATTCGTGTTCTCACGTGTCACTATTAAATTGCACTTCGGGAGAATCATGTGCACTGATGATTATAATAATATAGGCAGTTACGTAGTTGTTGGAATTAAAATAAGCTTCATACGATATTATTATAAATGGTATACTGTCTGATATAATAAGTGCAGTACTGGAATTATTGTATTTACATATACTATACATTCGCACCGCATACATCACGCAATATATATTATGGTTAACCGACGTTTAGAATAATTACAATAATTAGTATTCGCATTTGAAATAGCCGTGCAAATGAAAAGAACATTATCATTATAATATGTCGGTGGATACAATTTTGAAACACGTTGATTGGGGTTCTTTTTTTGTGTCAGTGTAACACAAGCTTACATCGAGGTAGGTACCTTTAGCATAGAGGTAAACTCTCCAAAGAGTCACTGCAATACCAACATCGGTAACGGATTTACGCGTGTTTTAATCGAACCGCACTCTTATCTCGGACGTCATGACAAAACTTTACGCTATTATCTACATCACTCCATTGGACATGTAGTGCCCCATTAATCGTTACGATTTCTATTTTTTCACATTTATTTATTACACCTCGAGGCTGTGGTATTTTTTATTTAATCTAGGCATATCAAGAATAAGATTCATTTGAGTATAATATATTATATATTTATTCAATATAATAGCCAATAGGTATATGAATTACCTTTATAGAAACAAAACTGAAAACAAAATGTTTTCTTTTATATTATGTTCCGTTTTAAGACTCTAATTTTCAAGTGTTAACGTAATTCATAAATCATAAATAATAATTGATGTAAAACTATCGAAAAAATTAACGTAAATTCTCATATTTTGGTAACATTAGCTATATCTAATAAACTCAGACACTCTTATTCACACTCATCCTCCCTTTTATAACTAATATCTTGTTCGTGTGCATCTAATGTTTTATGTTCATTAATTTCCATTAGCCGAGAAATACTATGTTTTTTAAAACCAATATTATAATATATTCATGCATTTGAAATATTTGAATATAGTGTTATAATTATGGTAAATACTTTTAACAATAACCCGAATAAGTCAATTATTATGATTTTAAACGTTTTTAACTTTATTGATTTATTTGATGCATATTTCTACTTATTATAACTATAAATAATAATAAACATAATTTAAAAAGTCAAATTAACGTGGCAGTAACCTGTATTGTACAAATTAGTTTAGAAGTAGATAGACCAAAGTATAAAAAGGGACAATAATTGATATTGGTTTTATCCATCGATGATCTAATTATGTAAATTAATTTCATCAATTAGTACATTTTATGTTGACTATTTTGTGTTTTGATGATGGTATAAAGTTTAAATACCCATATAATTATTGACGTTTATACCTACCTACCTACTATCTTTAATTCAAAGTCCACGTTTTATATCAACCATTTTATTATTAAGTTGGTGTATCCGAATTATTGGTTTGGTTCCCAAACGTCTGAATTGGTTCCCGGGTTGTAACAATAAGGGTATTACAAATTCACTGAATTGGTTCCCAGGAAAAAGCATTTTCAATTTTACTTCTCATTTTATACAAACTTAGGACTGTCTACATATTATGCAGGTATGGTTAAAAATTGATGCCTTTGTAATGAATGTCATTAAAAAATATAAATAATAATCATACATTTTTTCAATTCATCAACTTTTCTTTAAAAAAAAAAAAATAATAATAATAATATACAGTTTTTCAATTCGTCAATTTTTCTTTTTTTATAAGTATTATATATATATATATATATATATATATATATATATATATATATATATATATATATATATATATATTTAGGTATGTATTAATGTATTATTGAGGTAAAAATTTGCAACAAACATTTTTTATAAATTCTAATTTAGTAATTTCATTATTTTTGTATTTGTTCCTTTATATTTTTATAAATGTTTCCTTATTTTTAGACTTCAAATTCTGTAATTTGTTTGTACTTCGCAATTTAATATATTATGTTTCAACTTCTTTCAATACATCAATAAATGGAAAAACTTTTGGATTTGTGGAATAGAAGCAACTGTTGAACTTGCTGTGAAATGATTCACAGCAATTAGTTATTCGTTCTATAGTACTGGTATATTCAGCCCACATTGTGGGTGGAAATATGCTATGTTTTTCAATATAATTATTTAGTATACGTATAATCAAAAAATTCTTCCAGCTTTTCATTGATAGGTTTTAATAACATCAAATCATTCGTATAGTAATCGCTAACTTCTTGGGGCGATAATTATAGTATATAAGTTCAATTACAGTCTTACAGTGTTACATGCAGCTATATAGCATTCAATTCGGATGTCAATTTTCAGGTATGTGCACCAATTCGGATGTAGCCTATTAAGTTTGTTATAATAAACTAACAAACTAATGATAGCTGATAAGCGATTATGTATTAACATTTAACATTATAATATTTTCTATAATTTATTTGAATTTTTAGTCAACCAAAAATCTTTTACTTAGTATTCATCTGAATTTAATACAGTAAAACGTGCAACGAGTGATTTTATTGGTGACAAAATCATGGTAGCAAGTATATAATAATATCGTCATCAAATAGTAAAACAACAGGAATAGTTTTTTTATTGATTTATTTAGATTTTAAAATTATTATACCTCGACACTTATCTCAGAATAGACATACATAGTTATAAATTAAAATAAACCCCTATTAGAAAAAAAAACATAATAATTAATAGCTGTTATTTTTTATTAACATTGGTCGGTAATTTATTTATTAAAAATAAATAATTAAATTTTTCATTTAAGTTTACCTCCTCATTTGTTGGTATATTATTGAAAAGGAGTTTGAAAATAAATTAATAATGAGCCAGGTGACATGCATATTATGTAGTAATAATTAAAAAGTTAAATACTAAACTAAGGTATTGTGAAGCACAATCCAAACATATAAAGTTAAGAAAATGGTTATTCAAATTGAACAATGAAATTAATCAAATTTTAAAATATGATGTAAAACCATAGAATAATGTGAGCATTAATATAAATTATTTAAATATATGTTTATACTATTTTATACAATATTTTAAACATAGATATTTAATTATAGGAATAATTATTGAGTATTTTTTGAAAAATATAATAATAAATGTTTGTATAATATGAATATATTATGGCTATTTATTAGTCAGTAATCATGTAATTAAAAGCTTTCAAACTTCAATATAAAAATTTTATCATGGAATACATCTAAATATTTTCCATTCTTCAAATTTGTAATATTAATAATAATTTTAAACTCATGGAAATTTTAGAACTATTGTATATTGATTGGAATTTAGGCATTTAAATAATTAGACGTATCAGGTACGTACCTACTGAAATCAGAAATTAATGATTTTAAATTGATAATCCTATTTTAAGATCAACACATATTATTTATAAATGCATATTTTAACGTATTGAAATTATACATTTTAAGGTTTATAATTCAATGAACTTTTTTCAGCGTGCAATAAGTCAACAAACTTAAGATAAGTTTATTTAATTGTTTTGGTTTTCCAAAATTACGTCTTATCATTACCACCCTTATTTCAATAGATGAAAAATCACAAATAATGAGAGAGGGGCACGAATTGTAACTATAAAATGTATTATACACAATATAGATGTAACGAATATCATACGACAAGTAGCTTGAGACATTGATATACCTGGTTGTCATACAACTTATTGCATATCATATATAGGTATATCGTATATAGTATACTCGTATTGTATAACTTGATCCAGCTCAATAAAGTAGGTACCATAGTACAACAATGGAAACGTATTATTTTATTTTATACGTATTTGTGCGACGGCGTACGGCCCCACAACGTATAATAATAATAATATAGTATTAGTATACCTATGATAACAGTAAAAAATAAATATAAAAAATCGAATGGCCATTTGCGCACACAGAAACGTATAACAACCCGTCAGCAACACTCTCATCCTGCACCGGTCGTCGTAATAATAACGTACGCGTGCGAGTCAATTTAATCGGAAACGTCACGATGTATATATAGCTTTACCTACACAACGGCACTGCATGGTATATACTAAACAGTCCGTCAAATCGTCTGCGCCCAACACGAGCTATTCATTACACATAATAATAATAATAATTTTATGCGTATACGAAGACGTCATCAGAACTGTGGAATCCCATGGCTGTAACGACCTGGGCCGGCCACTTTTTAAGACGAGCACGTTAACCGTGTGGTGACTTCGTTTCGTCCGTGTACTTTTTATGTGCATTTATTCATAATCATTATTATACAGATTAACTGCGGGGGATAGTGGTAAGTTCCCCCCTGCCAACCACGTTATCACCGGAACTGTCCGTGAGAGTCACACGGAGATCCGACCGTTTTTCTTCCGCTCGCGTCATTATTGTTGTGACTATATAATAACACTGTATACTGCACTGCACTTGCCAATGCGTGTGGTTATTATGCTTTAGATGGGAAAGGGGAGGAGGTATATTATTAAAGCTGATGTCGGCTGCGTGGGTGTACATCCTAAAAGTGTATTAGGATATTATAGTATCGTAATTATTATGTGGTTTATACACCGCGGGAAATGTGTCCAAGCCGGATATATATTATACCGGACAATTGTAATCGTTTATCGTGCCATCGTGGTGAATTCAATACGGATAAGTAATTAATATAATATAGGAATCTAATGATACTATATTATACTTAATACTATATACTATATAGGTACAGTTCAATAATTATCAGAACACTTAAATGAGTTACACGTTAAACTTTAAACATTTTTCAAAACCACTTTATCTATTATTTTATATAATATCTTTATTATATTATAATATATTTTTATCTATTATAATAGGCAGTATTCACAAGTGGATCTCATATTTAAGTATGAATGTCAAATAAAACATAATCCAATGTCACACATAAATAAATATATCAATCTTATCCATAAAAAATATTGTTTTGACGTCTTCACTTTCCGTCTCTTAAAAAAAATCACCCCTCAATTGTAGTGAAACGCCGAAATATAAGCTTTAGGTTTTATTTGCTCGACGATTTTATAGTCTAGAAGGGTAAACATCTGACTTTCAAAGGGAGGAATTGAAGTGGAAAAAAATGTTAAATCGAATAGGGTATTAAATTATATGACTGGATTTTGCAATATTTTAACGGGTAGGACAAATTATATAGGTACGAAAAAGTAACTACCATGATTACATTTTTAATTACACTCATTAAAAATATGTGAATACGAATAATACCTGCAATTATCACGAGTTACCTATACCTGTATCTACAATATTGTTTTAATTTTTGTAATTTGTAAAGACATAATCAAAACATATTATTGAGTAATATGTTTACAACTTATTTCAACTATTTATGAAAGTATCATAAAAATTTAATTGTAATTTTTCTTTTTTCTTTTAGTTCAGTCAAAAACACTTATTTTAAATCTATGTCAAAACCAGATTACAACCGCATATAATTATGTACACGGCGTATATACAAGATAAATTTATATCTAATCTCAGCTAAGGAATAAGCGCACGAATTGATTTATTCGAAGTTTAATTTATTCAAAGAAAAAAAAGTTTAAGAGTTGGTATTGCAGTAAAACTTTTAAATATTAGGAAAATTTCTGCCAAATATATTTTATTTAAATTTATTAATTTGAATCATTGTTGAACTTTGAAAAATTGGATTTTCTACAATATTAAAATAATAGAAAATAGAACAATATAGTTACTTGAAATTATATGATAATGATTTGATTTGTTTGGTATACAGAGTGATTTACCAACCACGAACACCTAACCCATTTTTTCTTTAATGATGTAGTTATTTAAAATCAATGCTTTGGAATATTTTAATGTACCTACTTTAGACTTACTTAAAGGCCATATTTTCAAATCCTTGAGATTTTTGTGTTACTTTAGGATTGTCCTATTTGGAGTTATGAACTTCTGTTTTTCAAATTAAAATCCTGTTTCGACTATAAATTATTTATCAATTAATATCAAATAATTTTTTTGAAAATATGATGTAGTTTATAAAGTACAAAGTTTGTAAGTTATTTTAATTTTGTGAAGATACTAAGGATAATAAATTAGGTTAAGTCAATGATAATGGGTTTGGTAAATATGAGAGGTAAGACTTTAGAATATTTGAAAATGTTGGCAATTTTATCAATATGAACGTTTATAATTAATACTAAAAACAGTTCAAGTATATATAAGTAATATCCGATAATGAATTTATTTTATATTTTCGGTGAACCATTTTTGTATTATAAATGTATAAACATTGAAATCACTGAGAAACCAATTGTTTGAATTTTGAATTGAAACCATCAAGATTTAAAAAAAAATTATAATTTCTGTAAAATGATAGTTTCACCACAGGACACTATTTAAGTAATACAACAATCTCAAGTATTTAAATTATGGTCATTATTAATAAATGTATTTAAAAATTCTATAACAGGATTGGAATAAATTCACTATTAAAGGTAAAACGAGGGTGAGCTATGTTTGGTGAGTGGCTCTAAAGATTTATAATTTTATATTTGTATAATAATTGTATCTAAACCTCACACATCAAGGTAAATTTTTATAGTTACCTACTGGATTATTCGTAAAAATCCTGTTTTTTAATTTTCTTATAATATGAAATATTATAAATCATGAATATGAATGAAAAAATAATTTTTTTTTTTATTAATTTGATATATTTCCCAAATCCGAACGTGCTACGAATTTAATATCTTAGTATTGCAATAGTTCTCGTAACTAGTAAAAAGTGATGTAAAAAGTATAAAAACTCATTAAGGTAATTTAAAAAATACTTATTTAAATAAAAAAAAACCATTATAACCCAATTGCCTCCAAGTTTTCTGATCCATATACGTTAAATGTGTCATTTTACGCTTTAATCGTTGGTGGCTGTTGTTATGTTTAACGATGTAAATTTGGACATTTGACTTTTATGAAAATGGTCCTCGTTTACGTCCCTTAAAATCGCAATAAGTTTAACCGTTATGACTACCCCTATACCAGCCGGTGAACTGGTGCGTAGGTTTGTAGGGTGGGGTAAATAGAGAACGAGGAAAAGACGGGTAAAGCCGTTTTTCTTCTAAAAAACAAAAGGCAACTTAAAACCGCTTGTTATCGTATTATATCGTTATTATTACTATATTCCCGCGTATAGCCCGAAGGCGAATGGTTTATTAAGACCTGGCAAAAACTTTACTGCGTTCATGTGAAGAAAATAAAATGAAATAAGAAAAAAAAAGTTCTAAATGAACCCTCCGCAGTCGTTTCCCGTTCTCCGTGGACTGCTCCGCCACACCACTATCCACCGTCGCCAGGCATTACGAAATAATTCCCCTACTCCACCTTGACGAGAAAATATTCTCTCCCCGAGCCAGGCTTTTTTAATCGATTTCATTTGCGCGCATGTGAGACTTTGCCCGAACGAGGGCCGCTGCCGATGTGGCACGGCGGTGGTGGTGGTGGCGATGGAATGAGTGGCAGCGACGATGGTAGTGGCGGTGGTGGTGGTATTGGTAGTGGCGGAGTGGTGGAGGTGAACGTGTGCGCTAGTGATGGGTGGGAAGGAAAGAGAGGGGGAGGAAAAAACGCTCATCCAAGACGAGTATAATGAAGGAAAGGAATTATGCAAGGAAATAAAAAAAAAAAACCAAGAGAGAAAGAAGTTTTAAAAGCACATGTCTTCGTCTACAGTCGCAGGGTAGGTTTGGATGGTATGGTGGCGCAGGGGAGGGGATTAGCCTATATTAACAATAATGTATGTAACGGACTTGAGGGACCCCTTTTGTCTCAGCCCTAATGTTTTTTCTCATCTCTCTCCGTCTCTCACTCACTCACTCTATCTCCATCCTTTTTTTTTTCTTTACACTTTCTCCCACCTTGTCTAACGTAGTAGTGTGTTTTTATTATTATTTATTTATTTTTTAGCAACGGTGGTGGTGGTGCTTTTTTTCGTCTTGGCGAGCCATCGTCCTTGCCATCATTCCGTCGCCAGTCATTAAGAACTCGATGACAACGGCATGTGGAATCTTGAAGAATGCGCGGTGGGCTTATATAATGCCCTGTTTCTACCACCCACCCCCCGGCCAAAACCGTCGTCTTACGGTACGAATGATTTATTCGGTACCAGAATAATAATGATAATAATAATAATAATAATATCAACTGAAATGCTAAAGCAAATAAGGAAAAATCGTCAGAGGACAATGAATAAAAACGACCTCTTGCGTTAAGCTTTTATTTTTCTGAGTAGATACACGTTTCTGGTATGAAGTTGATAGAAACCATCTTATCGAATTTATCTCGAAATGTATTCGTAATATACAAGCTTTTATCCATCTGATGGTAGATTTTTAAGTTAAAAAATAAAAACTACTCTAATAATATGTTTATAATATTTATAACTAATATTATTTCGACACTATTTATGTGATTCTAAAAAAAAAATGTAATTTTACAATAGTAATATTATATGCAATATTAATAATCTCAAGTCACATACACGATAAACACAAAAAACAAGTCTTATTTGCATAATATTTCAACTAGGTATCTAGATTTGATATGAATTTCAAATTTTATAAGAAGATGAACGTATTTACTATTTAGTAATTACCTTAGTTAAAGTGAATCTATTTAAGAATTCAATAGAAAATCATTTTAAGTTGAAGTTTTTCTGCATATTTGATAATATATTAAAGTGACAGAGCATGTATTTGGATATCCGATCAATAATTTCACTTTTCACCTATCTATTTCGTTTTTTTTTTAGGTACTATTATAATTTTGTTCATGATCACATTTTGACCTTCATTTTAAGACAACACAAAAATTATTAAACACACTCCACGCATTTCAATAACATATACCTAAAACAAATGTCAAAATAAATCAAGCCAGTAGCTACTGAGTGAAAAATAAAATAAATTACAATAATTGTGTTTCACGATCGGAATTCATATACGACCATATGAACATTGAAATAATGTGATCTTACCAAATTGTGTTGCAGTAATGTAATATACTGCAGACTATATTCAATTTTAAATTATTTCTTAAAATATTCTAAATACAATAAAATACAAATTTAATAGCAATTAAACATTCGAACGAATTTGTTAACCTACATTATGCTACGTTTATGGATAACTTACATTAATTGTTTATAACCTGAGCAAGTCAAAATGTTTTGAATTAAAATAATAATTGTATCTCTTACAAATCTCTGTTATTATTTTTGGACATCATTTTAAAGAATTTTATTGTGTTACAATAAAACACATTGTTCTATTACAAATAAGTTGATATTTTTTATGCTATATCATTATTTAATATTATAACAGTATGATATGATGATACATTTTTACTATATTTCTTTTTATCAAATAAAATATACACATGGCCTCAGTTATTTACATACATAAAGTACTTTTTTAGCAAACGTTTACAGCCTCTTTTAGTTTTTAAAATTTTTTAAGTATATAACTTAAGGATTGAGGTATATTAATATATTTATCCAAAACTTAGTAACTTGAAGCTGGTAGAGTCTACTATGAGTTATTACTATCTAAGCTCTGTTCAAATAGTGAAAACTAATTAAATACAAAATACGTCGCCAAAATTATACAATATTATAACCCATTACTTCAGAGGTTAAACGAGTAATCAAATTATAATAGCTGATTGATATTACATTTATTTAGCAAGATTAGTTTTTATATTTTAAACGCTTTGTTATTACAAATATAAATTATAATACATAATGGCATTTAAACATGGTATTTAAAGACTATTAATCGTTACAATATTATATTATTCATACAACATGTTTTATATTCATACATGAAGAAGTATTAACAACCATACAAAATTTACACTTAAATCAACTTATTTTTATATTAACCTTATAAATATATTTGAACAATGATCTACCTTATAAATAATAGGTGCCTACATTAATTTCTAGTCGTATAGTATGTTGAATAATATTCAAGTCGATTATTATAATAAATTAAAATCAATTACATTTACATTCATAAATAAATTATACCAAAATTCAAAATAATGTTTTTATATTATTTTTAGGAAAGACAAATTTAATTTTTCAGAACTGTTGTTGATTTGATTTATAAAATAGTTTATTGTTATGATATGCATGGTGTTTATGTATTTGTTTTTATTATAATTAAGGTTAGTCATGAATATATCTAAAGAAAGTATTAGCTTATTTTTTATATATATAATTGTTACATTATTATTTATTTTTACTTGTTATTAAAAGTGTAGGCACTCATCGGCACCCGCGGAAAATCTCCTTTTCTTTGTAATATATTATTTTTATTCCTAGATAAAATCAAGGGGTTGGTTGAAATTGTTTTTTGTGCGAGGATACTCAAAAGTCAAAACTTATGATGACGTGCTTCCTCGCCATTTCTAAGAGGGTGGCAACAAGTGGATAACTAGGGATGGTAAATAAAACTAAACTTTGAATAGGTTTTGAATAATAAATTATCAACTGTAAAGTTAGGTTTTGCATAGTTTTGCATTCTTTTATTTCCACTTGACTGTTAAATATTTTTAAAATAATCATTTTTGCTTGAATCTATTAAGAAATCAATGACTTCAGTGCAATCAGATTTGTATTTTCCTAAATAAACACTTTAATTTAAACAATTAAAATGATTATTTTAATGTTTGATCCAAATATTGTTCACAAAATTTATAGGTGCTGCTTTTTATTTCAATAAAAGACGTAAAAATATATACCTAGTTTTTTAAATAAATTATGTTAAGCATGACAATAATTTTTTTGTTCGTTATTGTTCTATACCCATTGGTTAGAATATCCTTATTTTTTTTTTGTGGGTTAATTTTTTGAAGTCATAAAATCCAAGTAATATGATTTTAAAAACTTAGTTTATAAAATAATATATATATCATAATGTGTAATGCTAAATATATGGCTCAAATAAAGTGAGCTTATAAAGTCAAAGTCAAATTTACCTTTTGTATTATATCAAAGACATTTATAACGACTCTTGACTATGCATATGTAATATGTATGCATATCATTAGTTTAATCATATGTATTTAAAAAGTATTTAATAAAACAGTAATAATTATGAATAATATTATACTTTGATTTTGTAGGTATTCAAGTATGTCAAGACTTTAAAAGTATTAATTAAAATTGCAAATATTATTATATTAATTTCAGAAAAAGAAAAAAACGATAAATTTTTTAGTAATTATAAATTATTACTTTATTATTATTAAATTATAATATTTTGAGTAAAATTACACAGTAATATGATGAAGATACTAGGATAATGTATAACAACAAATATTTACATAAACATAAGCAGTATCTTTATTTTATAGTGTCTTTTACTCATCACTACAAAATTTAAAAATTAAATTAAATTATGTTATAAACTCAACAGAATAACTAAAATATTATAAAGATAATAATATATTTTAAAATACGTATCATCAAACTTCTGATATGGTGAATAAGTTTTTTTTTTTTGTTTTCGAGGAAATAACTTGAATTATATATTATGTTCTTTCAATTAACGCATTTCCTACAAACTTCGAACGGAGTGGTACTAATAAAATACCTAATTGATTTTATAACTCTTGAAACTTTGACAGTAATAATGAGTAGGTAATTTGTGATAAAACCATAACAAATTTATATATTTAAATAATAAAATTATACAGAAACACAAAAAATAAAATAAAAACTGAAATAACGGAATATAAAATGAAAATTATTTAAATATATAATACAATATATTATTATTATTTATTAGATAAGTATAAAATAAAATATATGTAGGGACTGATTAAAATATTAATATAAGTTAATTTACAAAACTTATTAAGGTAAGTATAAATAATAATGTAAGTAGCTAGTAACATAGAGTAAATCATAGATCATGATTCATATATCATAACTTAACATAAAAAACCTTTACATGGACCAATTTATTGTACTTAGTACTCTTCTTATTCTATTAAGTACTAAGCACGTATAAAATCTGAAATCTGACCTAACCTAACCACCATAATTATGCATTTATAGTGACTCCTGTGATTATCATCTATTATATAAATATATAAATTCTAGTAATATATTAATTTATTAATTTTAAGAATGTGGTATACAGTAGGTAATTAACACAAAAATGTGACATAAAATATTAATGGTCAAACAAACAAATAATAAAATTATATTTCTACAATTCTAGATTAAAATATAAAATAAAATGTTATCATTTTATTGTATCTACTAAGTAACTTTAATATTTAAGTATGCGTAATTGAACATATATTTTACCCCATCGTCCGACAGTTTTTACTACTTATTCTTTAGAATTACAAAAACTTTAAAGCTTTTTTCATACTCAATCAAAACATTCTACAGTGCTTGTTGTGGTAAAAAAAAAAATACTAACACTATAACAAATGTTATAGCCGTTATAGATATATATTAACACATAATCTACTGTTCGTATTATAATATTATATTATTATAAGTGAACTAGGTATAATAACGTTAAAACATAATATGAAATAATTTAAAAGTTGAAACTGATATAGGTTGTTAATTAAATCAATATTATAAAACTATTATTTTTATAGAAATTTTAGGAGATTATAATATTATGAATCTATGAATATATTTTTTTTCAGATCTAGTCTAATGTTATAAATTATATAATGCAATATTTTATATTTTTAAATAAAAAATTCAGTTTCTTTATGTAAAAATTTAAAACGCCATTAAGAACTTAATGTCTTAATCATTCAAAATTTTATGAACGTAAGTCTTAATTAGTACGAATGTTGAATACAAAACGCCTTACCTATACGACTTATGGACAAAAAAGTGTTGAATTTTGTTCAAACAATGATAAATCTAAAATCAATATTAAATTTTATTTTTTAGATACCTACATAAAGCTACAAACTGCATGTAACGTGAAAATTCTATTGCCTTTTAGCCCTATTAACTATATGTAATTAATATTAACATGTGCATAATAGTTATGACTTAAGTATATTATAGTAAGTTAATCGTTTTTTTTTTTTTTTACAAAAAAAATTTCAGATTATTTTAACTACATAATCAATGATATAAGACCGAAGTATAAACTGTTATGTTACTCGATAAACAACATCATGATTCTTTTTTTATTCTCCTTGAAATTCTCTTAACACTCAACGTGCGTATTATTATTTATTAGTACTGTCAACTGAAATATTCAATAATTGTGATGAATATTAAAATCAAATTAGATATACTATCATAACTGGGAATATGAGTATGCTCGGATAAATGCGATAGTATAATAAGCTTAGAAAATAATAATGGTTGACCCGATAGTCAAATCTTGGCAGATAAATTTAGTATCGGTCAACAAACGATGTGTCTATATAAATTTCAAACGTATAACTGTATAAGCTATTCAATCGATGATAATACTGTAGACAGTGGACTTTTGAACAATGAAGAATTCACTGCATGTCAAATAATCAATAATAATCAAGCATTTAATAAGGCTTTAAAAATGTATTTCATTATATTACTCATTGATTTGACTTTATTTTGATAAATTTATAAGTTGATCGTCTCAAAATTCAATTACGGAATAATACATCGAATTAATTTTTTATCCCCTTTAAATTTCGAGTTATTGTGACTTGGTTGTATATACATTTGTATTGTATAATCTTATAATTTATTAATATTAGATAGTAACACACAAAAGTCAAAAAGTAAAACGTGTTACTTAATTTCTTTAGAATATTTTCCAAGTAGCGAAAATGTAATAGAAATTATATTATTAATTCCAAAAAATATAACGTGTTACTGTTTAAACGAAAAAATGTATTAATACTTAGATATGATATTTATAATGTAAATGTATTATTTTAAATTTAAGATCTTCGTATATGCCTATAGTTCAGTTTTCAATGTTTCTGATCGTATAATATTATCATATTTATTTGCAATGAACTACCTACTTCATTTAAGTAACTATATATTAATATATGATATAACATCACCTTGTTCAAAATGTATTCAATGTCCTGTAAACTACTTACTTTGATTGTCCATTGACGTTCGATAAGAAATATGGGAAACGTCATATGAACCATTATTATTTAACTATATACTATATTACTATAACAAGATTTATGTTAATTAATAGGTAATGAGTACCGAACCAATAATCTACCGACTTGACTTTATAATCGCACATAAAATATATATCGTATAACGAATAGTTCCCCGTTTAAGACATGTGTAATACTTAAGATCTAGTCAAAAATGTTAAAATGATATTATTATAAACATTTGCAAAAAGAATTGAATTTTCCTTCGGACACACTTTATGCAACTACTTCTGTCGATTTGAAAATAAAATAATTTGCAAAAATTATATAAATCTAATTAAAATATGGTTTCTTATTTCTTTACCTATTAGGTTTCTTATTGACTAAAATGATATTGGTACTTTGACAACAGGGTAGAAAATGTATAAAAAGAACTTGTATTCCACAATCTACAAATACAATGGTCCTATGTTTTATTATGTATAACGAGAATGGCGCGGTTTCGTTGAAATAACTGCGACGCTGCGGCAACCTTCCTGCATATTATTAAGGTTTATTGATGAAAAAAAAAAAATAATACTGTTATAGCAGGATAAAAAATCATATTCCGTATTGGTGTATATGTCGAGTATTATGATCGACATAATAATAATATACCTTTAGGGAACGCCTTTACTCACCCCAATACCGATTTAACGTCAAAAACCGTATTCATGTCGAACCTCTTCAGGCCGCACATCACTCTCACACCATTCCAGTTATTAATCCTTTCGACATCTATCACCTAATCCTATTCGTTTGAAAGATGATGATCATGGATTATGTCCGGCGAGCTTAAAACAGATTTTGGTGTATTATCTTATAATATAATAATATACTTACTATATATATTATTGGTAATATATTATAATAAAATAATTATGTATACTGATGAGGCACAAGGAGATATTTTGATATTTATATTATTTTAGTGTTTTTAAACCCACGTTTTTAAAATTATAATTTTAAGATATCAGGATCACTATATCGATGTGCATAATGTAAGAACAACATTTTTTTAAAATAACTTTCATAATATTATTATATTTTGGATGTTCAAATTTTCTCACAAAATAACTTTGGAATTGTGGAAATAATTCTGTTAACGCATCATACAAGTAAAGTAACAACAAATATATTTTATGCTATAATTTTCTGTCGCGTATCACATAGGTTATTTTTAGTTTATTGTAATAATAGTAATATTTTGTGTTTTACTATAAAAAATAAATTATTATAATTTTTTTAATATCACATATTATAATATCTCGTGTATCGGCCGATTCATTGGTGTTTCAAAATAAAAGTTCACAATATTTTTATTTTAAAGAATAAAAATACGATTAGATAACTTATCTAATGTAGCTATTTGGTCGTTTCACTCATAGGCATAGGCATGAATTAATTAATTTTTCCAAAAAAAATACTTAGCAATATATGTATGTGAAGCAAATTTGTATTAGTCTAGTTCACGTATGAGTGTTTTACTTTATCAGCTATACCATTATTTTATTTATAACCAGTGTTTGATTAATACGCACATCTCGTCAAAATATTATATTGTTACTATGATAAAAAGTACATAGGTAACTATAAAGATAATATAATATTAATACACAAAATATAATCAAAGTTGTCAGTGCCTCAGTAGAATCATTGTTTCATTGTAAAAACACTTTGTTTGAAAATGAGTAAGTAACTGTTAACATTGTTTTAAAAATGAATTCATAATATTATTGAGAATGATTGGAAAACTATTCAATAATGATGAAAAATTAAAAAATGTCTTTGAACTAACTATTAACACCGGCCATTGAATGTTTGGGTCTATATAAGCTGAAATTAACGACTGGTTAAACAGAATAAAAATTACATTAATAAGTTTTAATAATACTAGGTATGTTAATTAATATTTTTGTTGCCTACTTAAAACAAACATTGCTGCTAGTAGGTGCCCAACTTATTAAAATCTCTATAACATTATAATATTTATTATTGAAAATGACTATATACAAATAATTTTGTTTTTAAAATATTTTTCAGGGACATATCATCTTAAAAAGTAAATTTAATTAAACATTAAGTTATTAATTTATTATAACTTTATTGTGTTTATAACGTATATAATATATATTATACCATATAAAATATATAACAGCTTGTAATATTAAACAAAGTACCTATATTTGTTTTGACCCTATACACAGATCTCTGTAAAAGTTTAAATTAAAGTAGTAAAGAATCCCTCCTTTATTGGTAAATCTTTCGGTGTATAACATAAATACATAATAATATGCACATTTATAGTTTCAAATCAAATCTGATAAATTTAATAATATTAATAGAATACATTGGTTTATTAGATAGGTGCCTCCTAATTAATAGTTATGAGATTATACGCGTATGTTTTGTGGTGTCGATGAGAAAAATAAAAAGAGAGTCTTTACATTTATTAAAATATCGAGTAAATTATATTATAACTTGCACATAAAACTATTTAGAAATACTAAAAAAAAAAAAAATAATAATAATAATAAGACGCAACGTACCTAAAAAAACCAAACAAATTAAAAAGTTTTAGCACTTTTGAAAGCGTTTCTCATTTTGTTTCATACCACGTCACACTTACTGCAATGTTCAACGGACGTAAATTTAACGACACGATTGATCATCTTTTGCTGTGCAAGAGAGTGTACGTATGTACGTATGTATGTATGTATGTATATTATGTGTGTGTATACGTGTATAATATATAATATATATGTTATGTTCTTAAGCGTCTCACATCCGCGAGAGAGAAAGAGACAGAGAAAATGAAAGTAGTGGAAATGTTTTTTTAAGTACGACAACGGGCGGTGGCGTAAAATAATGATCGATGGAAAAGTATGCGTTGATATATATACACGTTGATTACAATGAGTGCGATTCGACGAGGACGGCGAGTCGCGGGACCCGCGTGAGTTCGAATGGTGATCGGGTAGGGTAGAAGAGAGTGTTATTTTTCGTCGAGTCGTTCTTATGCACGATGGTAAAAACGAAAAAAAAATATATATAATATAAGAAAAGTTTTAAGGCAGAGATCGAGAGAACACCCCTTTGTTTCCAATACACACGCAGCACATAAACGTTTTCTTGTCTCTACTTATTAAAACACTTCACATTTTTCTCTGCCTCGTTCATCTCTCCACTCGCCGCCGCGGTCCACACAGCGCGCGCCGGGTCTCTGCTGCTGCTGCTAATTCTTTCTCTTTTTCGCACTATTTTTTATCTCCGTCTCTCTGCGCCATCGTCCGTCCGTCCGTTCGTTCGCCATCTCTCTCACTCGACAACGGCGCACCGCGGTCTCTTTCTTTCTTTCTTCTCGCGTATATAGTATATTGTATATACGTATACTCCAGATAATAAGATTCCGCAACGACTGTGGAAGAGTGCTGCATATATAGCGACGGCACAACACGGGTGGGCGGGCGGAAACCACCCGGCGGGAGGGTGACGGCTGAGGGAAGGTAGAAGGGGTAGAAACACCGGAAGGGAAGGTGGCGGCGGCATCGGCGGAGGTAAGCCGAAGTCCGGGGAGCGCGCACTCATCAATATTCACGTCCCCTAACTTCCTCCACGTATGGCCCCGCCGGGCCCGTCGCCCGCTATCCACTCTCCGTCATGTGTATAAACTATATACATAATAAATACACCGCTACCACTACCTCCACCACCTCCGCCGTCGTCACCGTCGTCGTCCACGCGCGTATTTACGTGTGTATATATATATATATATATATTTACTTTGTGTTTTTTAGTCTCCCGCGTCTTTTAAACACCCTCTGTCTGTTTCTTTTTCCCCGGGTCCGCTATATACTCATTAACTGTGCAAGACCTCCATCGATTTCTTTGATGATGACGGCAAACGAACGAAACTCTCTTTTGCCATCGCCACTGGTGTGTACCCTCCCCTCCGCCCCCCTTCACAACACACATACATACACCTCAACGTCGACCACGCCCAGCTAATTAGTTATTCTGCCCGAGAGCATTTTTTTACCACCCGTTCTCTCCCTGACGGACTCGTCTTAACCAACCACCATCCATCCCTTCCATCTAAATGTGGGTACCTAGCACCCTAATATGGTTAGTGAGTTGCACATATGACATATGCTATAATAATATTATATACTATAATCGTAGTTTTTCCCACTTTTTTTTATTAATTTTATAACATATTATTTTGTTATTATTATTAATAATAATATTGTTGTTATAGTTATTATTATTATTAATATTAGAAATCACCTGCTATAAATCGATTATAATGTTACCAATATGTAATGCTGAATCAGTATAGTTTATCTATTAGTACGGTGTGAGCAATAATAGTATAATAATATGATATAGACCAGGGGTCACCAATTAATATTTTCCACGAGCCACATTAAGAATTCGGAAAATTATCAAGGGCCATAAAAATTCAAAGTACATAATATGCCGGTTGGCCAAAAATATTTTATTTCTAAATAACAAAATATACACTTATTAATTATTGAACTAAAACTAATGAATATATAATTAAATTATTGGCTTTTTCTCTCAGTCTGCGGGCCGCCATTGGGTGACCCCTGATATAGACTAAACCCACCTTTTATATGTACAATTAAAAAGGATATCAAACTTTTTTTTTTCTTTCTTAGTATTTGTGCCGGTAATTATCTTATATAGGATAACTTTGAAAAATAAAGGAAAACTATTTCAGCGTCAATTAATTCAACTAGTACGAACTTTAACATAATGGAGTTTATGCCAAGTTGGAAGCTACCTAATTATTTTTTTACAATTGTTTTTATTAAATTTTTTTTTAAATTAATCATTCATAACTATTGGCTTTAATTTTTAATTCTAGGTACGAGAATATTTTTTTTAAATCAAACGATACCAAAATATTTGAACAATACCTATGTTATTTGATTTTTGATTTTCAAACAACCATACAATAATTGAAACTGTAAATTCTTTTCAACCATTATACTTATGTTATGTATAAGTTTATATTATTATTTATCGTGTTATCTGCTAAAAATATTTCAAACGTAATTATTATAATTTATAGATATTATAGACTATAAAGTAATTAAATAGGTTCTCTCAATTACCCATATCAATAAAATATTTGTCAATTTTGAAAGTTTTTTTTGCCTCGGTAATCTCAATTATAAGCAACAAAAATTACTGAAAGTTATTAAAAAAAAAAATTAAATTAAAAGCTGCACTACTCTTTAATCTTAACCAAGTTTTATACATCATCATTTTTTTTAATCTGATAATTTATTATTAGTTCTAAATTAATGACATAATAACACTATTCTATTCCAAGGCGAGTATAGTAATACGAGTGTCCAACATCATGTATTATCAATTTCTCAAATTTTTTATTTTAAAATTTGTAAAAATTAGCAATTGCCTGGGCGTGTGGGCGTGTGTATTTAAAAACAATTTATTTTTAGCTTTGATCTATTTTTTTTATCTTTGGAAAATCATAATAACTTAAAAATATATATTATAATATAATATTCAATAAATGCGTTGTACATAAAAGGAATATTTTTACCTAAATTCTTGACTTAAAAAATATTTTAATTGTTAATGCCTTAAAAGATTTTAATACATCAATTATTTTAATGTGTCAGTAAAAATAATTATTGAAACCATTAAAAAACATATTACATACATGTTTATACCAAAATCGGATATTTTGTTTAAAACAAATACTTATATCATAAAATTATGGTTTAATTATAATCTAATAATCTATTTATATACATATATATATATTATGGTATTTCAAACATTATAAAATTAATAGTTCAAGAGTGGCTGTAATTACGAAAGAAATTTAGGTCATAAATCACATTCTATGGGTCTTTTAACAGCACATTTTTGTTATTATGCAAATGTTAAATTTAATAGCTTTTCAATGCAATATTTTACACCACTGGTAAAAATTATATTATTGGCTAAATTATTTATATATATATATATATATAAATAAACGTATATTATATTATTATGTAATATACATAGTTTCTATAGTAAAATAGGACATTTATATTATTACCTACTTAATCCTTATTAGGTTTAAAAATTCATATTACATTTTTTAATTCTGTGAAATGTTTTATGATTTTATGATTTTATGTTATAAAACAAGGTTTATAGCATTTAACCTTCTCATGATAAAATTTGTTAATTTCATTTAACTTAGTTCTTCAAGCATTAAAGTACCTTTTCATACCTAGGTTACATATTATTATAATTTAAAATGTTTCAAAACTATACATTTTATATGGTACATGGAGTAATCATGTCTTATACAACTCAATACCTAATCATTTTTATTTTCCAATTACATTAAGGAAAAAAAATGTTTTACAAATTCTATAAAATGTCCAATTGTCTTCAAAACTAATAGATTATCAGGTATTGGATCGAAAATATTTTTTAACCCCCACTTACAGAAATAAAAAAAAAACTTTTTGTGAAACAAAAAACTTCAGTTTCTATTGTAAGAAAAAAATATTTTTAGGATGGGGAATACATAAAGTAAACAAAATAAATGGCACCAATTCTGTTTTAATTTATTTTTATTTGCTGTAGACAAAAAACAAATTAAATATTGTATATGTGTATTATTATAATATTATACAAAGACAATATGTGTTATGTATACTGATTGCGTAATTTTATGGGAAAATTGCGTGTCTTGTGTATCATAACAATAATATTGTCAACTGAAGCGAATAAAGGATCGACTGCAGTCTATTATGAATATATAGATACAGTATTGATAACCACTCTTGTGACCTGCAAAAGCATCTGGCGCGCAAAGCAATATACTATTATTACAAGACGTTATATAAACAACGAATACCAAAGCCACCATCACAAAAAAGATAACAAAATAAATGCAATAACCATAATAAAATAGACGATAAAGTCTTCGGTATATTGATACTCATGCCATAGTAATAACTGAATACGAGTATTTACTCACTATTTTTTTTTCCAATATACGAATTCGTCGGTGTACAAAAAAAGGTGGATACAATATTACGTAAGTACTTAACCTAGATGCTTTACCTGTTATGATATTTTTGCACTTTCTAGTTAATAATTTAATTTATTTACTTATAATCACTAATCAACAAAGACATAAAGGTGAATTTCCCCTCTTTTTATACTTCTTTTTTCATTCATTAAATGCATTCGATAAATCTATTTCAAAACGAGCATATAACTTAATAAAATGTAATTTTATTCAAAGCAATCCAGTAAATTTGAATTAGTCCAGATGTATTTGAGAGTTACGACATGAAGTGTCGCTTTCCCAGCGGAAGGAGTTTAATTTAATTGGAAAAAGAATATGGAACAAAAAAGAAAAATATTGCTCTTTGAATTTTATTTTTAAATCTAAAAGGACAAATGTACAAGTGTCGATGAATAATTATATATAAAAAAAGAAGCATGAGCTCGCAAACAACGAAATAAGTTATTTTGTTATTTTTCAACTATCGAACATACTTAAACAGTTGTTATTATTCATGAGGATTTACTTTGAAAAAACATTCGACCGAATATGCTAGAAGCTCTTATATAAGATCGTGCAAGGATATGCACAAAAAACAGATAGAATATGCGAATTCAAACCCTGTTAACTGTTTTTTTTTTTATCATTATTTAAATAATGTATACAAAACTATACTATATACAAATATTATATTACTATTTCAGCGTTCAGCCAATGATTTTCGTTAAGTCGATAATATATACTGCTCGCGCAGTAACGGTAACGTATCGAATAAATTGTAGGTGATAATTTTAATGATTGATAAACAACTGCACTATAATATATAACAATACCAAATATTTGATTGCACCTGAAAAGACGCAAAAAAAAAATACTAAAAATGCATACTAAACCGTAGACATATATTATATAATATAATACATCGAAATACTCAAAAATTGTTACAAGTCACCGGTGATAGATATAGGTTGTTTATTGTCACGGAAGATGATTTTGCTCACAAAACGTATTTTTTATATTTACATATCTCGTGAAGTATTTCAGCAGTATACCTATAAAGGTAGAAGTAGTAAAAATATAATATATATACATATATAATATTATATATGTGTGTTGTATATTATATTATATATTATGTTTGTTCGGGTTATACTATGTTTTTACATTAGGCTAAAAAATACGCCTACGCAATGTAACACAATATTTCACACAGGATGTACACCTATTTATATTTTATACAAAATCGACATCTGTATATATATTTATATATATTTCTTGTATTATAGATTCGTCGATACTGCAGGTTATTCGATACATGCACGTATAAGTAATAGTTATATATTATTTTATAGGCAAGAACATGATATTTGTAGAAAATTTGTGTTTTTTTGTGTTTCTATCGATATTTTTAAAATACCTATTTGGGCAAAATTGGTTCTTTGATGTTTTTTACTTTTTCAACATTATGAAAAATATAATACAATTATGCGTATAACAGCTTTGTATAAACCAATATACCTACACGCGTAGTTAGTAGTGTATCAGTATAAAATATGTCTTCGTGGACTTGTGGTTCAAAAAGATTTGAAAGCTATTTTAAAAGTTGACACGGTGTACATAAACTATAAACCGTATGTGATGAATATTAATTTAATTAATATATTACATAAAATATATTACATCGTAACTTTATAATTGCTTTAATAGTTTAATTGTTTGACACTTAATGCATTTTTATAATCGATTAAATTTTAGTTTTATTTAAAAATCTACAACATTTATTAAGTGAACAAAATTATCTATGTTTCTTTTTTACTATTTTGGTCAGTAGGTATCAATTGATTATTATGACGATTATATTAAAAAGCATCTTGTGCTAGGCGTGGTTTCAGTAGTAGCTTAACATTTAAACATTATCATTGATTTTGTATTATTATAAACAATTACATATTTTTTATTGCACTATTTCAAACTGCTATTACCTATATTATACAAAATTAATCTATCACAAGATTAGATAATATAATATATTATATTAAGAGTTGTGATGATTTTCATATAGTTTAATGATAACAAACTGTGTTATAGATCTTGAAAATCACTGATCAAGAATAACGAAAAAACTCAATTCACACTTTAAATAAATTTAGCTGCTGGTAAAGGAATAATTCAGTTCGACTAGCAGAAAATGTCATTCTAATATTCTATATAATAACTCTCAAATTGTCATTGAAACATTGTTGCAAAATCGTGTTCACAAAGATCATAAATTATTGGAAAACAGTTTTTCAACTTTCCATGTTCTCAAACTTTCAACTTTTTTCGTGTGTTACTAGCTTCTTAAAGGTGGGGCAAAGTGGACAGTGACCCAACATACTTATAGAATCTTTTTGAAAATATCTTCTCTCCAGCCACCACTCTGAATAACAATATTTGTTAAGTTAGTAAAAGCACCTTACAAGGAAATTGTTTTTGATAATATCTCCACTCCAAACACCCAATTAAAATTGTTGAGCTACAGCATATAAATGTGGCATATGTCGCCAGCAAATACTTTTTTATTATATTAATATTTTCGAAACTTATTGTTTAGTATATAAAAAATGTGATTCTAAGCATTTATGTTGTTATACTTACGTGAGACAAAGTCTTTTGCAACTATAATATTACACTATTTTCCAACTATTTTCATGGCATAGTAAGAGAAAAATAAAATTTCTTCAACAGATAGTAATATACAGTGTAAAGACAAAAAAAAAATATTTTCAATAAATTTTGGTATTTAATTTACACCTTTTTTAACATAAAATAAATCTTGCGGTAAAATGTTACAAATTAGATGCGATGTACCTATAGTATAATATTATATCACTGCGTAATAAACTGAAAAAATGATTAAAACCATACAATATCATGCTCTATGCAGTGTTTGATAATTAACAATTATGTGATAACTACGTCGTAGGACATCGCGATGTAGGTTAAACTGAGCTATGATTTGTAAGTAATCCATTAACCATTAATACTTATTCCAAATGTTGTATGTTATTAATAATTAATATTGATTTATGAAAATACATGAATGTTTATTAATTTGATTTGACAGCGGCTTGCATTAATCGTAAACAAATTTAATTTGAGGAAACTAAAACTATGTAATATTTACAACTAGATGTTAGCCATTGTATAGGGGAATTTATAAATGTTAATATTTATATTATATGTAAGCAATAATATTATAATATTTATTTATAAATTCAATATTTTTTATGTTTTCTATTACATTTTTAATGAGTATTTTTGATCATTCAGTCAAGATAAGCATCATTTATTTTCTTCGTCTTTGCATATTTACTCGTATAAGTTAAAGTTTTTAACTCGAATACGATAATTATTGCTCTGGAAAAGTGGTAATGTTATCACGTATACTCTACACATTTGATATGTTATGTATATAAAATTTGATTATTATTTTTTAAACGTATACAAAGCACAGACACAAAATTATATGTTTACAATTTGTCGGATGATAAAAAAAAAATGAATATCAATAATAAGCATTTAGATGTCATAATCTTGTATTACAGGTAAAAGTAATAAATATATCTAGGTAGAAATAAAATTATAGCGAAAATCGAATACGGTGAGCTAAAATATGAACCTAAAGATCGGATGTAAGAATCGATGACAGGTTACGTAATAAGTACAAGCATTTAATTGCAGCACATCCGGTCATTTCTGCCGGACGCGACTTATTTAGTATCCGCTGCCAGTGGCCTCATAAATATTACATCCGTAGTGGCCACCAAATAAAACGTTTGTCTTGTTACAAACAACAAAAGAGAGGCCACAGGCGTATTCCTTGTAAAACGAATATTAAAATTCCGCTTTCTACGCTCCCCCGGAACTAGGCCAACCGTAATTATATTATTATTACTATTATTATACTTGCATGGGGATGAGGGTGGCCCCTTTCTTTGCCACAACGACTGACCGGTCCATTGTTCGTCCAACACATCCACCCCCTTAAGTCTTTCGTTTCCTTATTCCGGTCTCGTAGTTCCATGGAATTCGTGGCAAACGGAACTCACCCTCCTCGCGCACACTAGCCCATGCTCTTATATAATATATTGTATATGTTATATTGTTTTATCCCGAAAATTCATTTTAGCAAAGCGGATTATCCCCGTAGCGGGTGGTAATTGAACATACATACATTATACATCGCATTTATGTACATTTCAAAATACATCTATAATACGCGCCACAAGTAATACTATAATATACCTATTATAATATAATAATATCCTTCAAGTATGATTCATTATTCGATATTATAGTAGATATGGGTAGAGCAAATAAAGAGCTATGTGTACATGAGTTACAAAAAGTTTAAAATCTCAGTTTTTTTTTTTTATCTGCCATCATCATTATAAGGTACTTATTATTTATACGCAACGCATTACAATATTTTTATTTGCAGTTCTTCTTTAAGTTTTAACTGCGTACGTACCTTAACATCCATTATCTCCATTTGCAGATAGACGCACACAATCGAAAAATAAATCATAAATTAAACTATAAAAGTTTCCGTATATTAATCCTTAGTAAAAGTAGTTATTGGATCCGATCGTTTTATTAAAATATATATTACATTATAACTCAGAGCCTAATATTGAAAACGCAGTGAGGAATATTTGTCGACAGCCTTAAAAAATTCAAAGTGCAGTTTTATTTTAATGGATTATAATTTATGATGCAATTTAAATGATTTAATTTTAGTAATAGAGTAAAATAAAAAATCTAATTTATTTTAGATATCTACATCAATTTTATGTAATACTTATTTACTATTGTAATTTGTTTTAATTTATGCTTGAGTACACCAATTGTTAATTTTCAGCTTATTAGCTGGTCATCATAACTATTAGGTTTTAATATTTTTGTACGTCGTTATCACATATGCATATGCTATATGCAGTATAAAATAAATTATCCATTGGACAATAATATTGTTTTCTCAAAAACCAATATTTTCGTTTTAATATTTAATGAAATATTTACTTTATATTTTACACAATTAATTTGATATCAATCGGACGTGATACCCGTATGTGTGTTGTCTCCGTCTTACAAATGCGAGCATAGCAAACATTGTTTCACGCGGGAAAGAACCAAAAATCTACAGTTACGACTAATAAACCAAATTTTCACCATGAAAAAGGGGAATGGTTAACTGCGTTGTAGCGTTTATATTTTTTCTGTAAGAACAATATATCAAAAGTTATTGAAGTTTGGAAAACTTAAAAATATCAAATTCTTAAAAGTATTATAACTTTTTTCTTATAATGATATAAAACAAATAAAAACGCTACGACACAGACAATATTACCTTTTATATTGTGTTAACTTTTAGTGTTACTACTAAGAGTACAGACTGAGTGGTTCTATTCCGCGCTAAACAGTTTTTCATATGTTACGCACTTGTAAGATGGAGACAACATAATACATGGGTATCATGTCCTCTTAATTAATAAACCGGTTTGCTACGTAAATAAATAAATTTAATTTCATCTAATGTTCCCAGATAAATTATTTTGTATTTTTTTTTTTTTTTTTAAGCCTCAACAACTAAGGTTATTGGCTAACATTAACATAATAAAGATACGTTGATACATTATATAAGGATGTAAAGTTTAGTTATTTTGTAATTTTATGGCATTTTTAACTGATAAGTAATTATTATTAAAACAACCAAAACATTGAAAGCGATCAGTTCTTTAGTTCAAATATTATTTTATTCTTGATTTCACACATTATTTACAAAATTGTAATTAATTATTTCTAAAGAGTCATTCAAATATTCAATAAAACATGTACAATATATCCTTCTAATATATTAATGTGGACGATCGCACGACCTACTTGCATAAACAAACATTCAAGCTAAGCAACCAAACTTGTCACTACTCCATGCATGGTACAACATTAATTATTAATTAATCGTTAATTCACCTTATTATCTGGTTTTTTTTTCTAAACGTTATCTTGTTATAAAAGTCAAAAATAAAAATTGGAAATACTATCTCTAGATATAGATAGCCTACTGTTGGCTAGGAATGTCTTACAAAGAAAAAAAAACTTGTTCATTTAAAAGTAAAAATACTTTAAATTTATTAAATATTATAAGGTTTGTAGCTTTGAAATATACTAATATCTTTATTTTACTTTGTAAGTAAGTGCGAGTACACATAATTATTATAAACAAGTAACTAAAATATTATTTTTCTGTAAGTACCTATGTCTTAAACCTATACATCTTCTAAGTATAAAATATCCAAACGGCCATACGTAATATTATGCATAGATTCATAAATTACATTTTACGTCAATGTTTTGGTACGTAAATAATAGGTAAGCGAGTATAGTTGCATCGCTACATATATAATATATATTTGTGTGTATGTGGCTTTGTAATAATGTATTTAATGTTTCTGATGGCAAGATAGAACGAGAAAAGGCGATTACAGGTAATCGTCGTTTTTCTACGATTTCTATCCATATTATTATTGTTTTGTTTTCAGTGTTATTTTTTTTCATACAGATAAACACAGTTCTCGAATGATACAATAAAAAACACGTACATTATACACGCACATGAAAGTAATGTTGGCTAATGCGTTTTGTGGCGCCTGCAACCAGACCAAAATGATTATCCTATACCGACATACTACAACAATTATTATTTTGACTTTGTAGTTCGGCTTCGACCGTTGGCAAGGTTCAACGGAGTTCATTGGAATGATCTGTCTAATTTTTTAAGTGCCGTATAGGTAAATGAAAATTAATATCGTAAATTTGTAAATCAATTTTGTATTATATCAAATTTAAGATGATTATAATATCTTTGAATACAATTATGAGGATATTATTACATTTACCAGGAATAGGTATCTATTATAATTATTTATGAGTATTAAGAATTATTAATTTCTTAAAAAATTATTGCAAATAACAAAGTATCTCAAATAGGTATACCAAATACACATGTATACATGGTATAACCTAACCTTCTGTTATAAATCTCAATTTTTTATATATATTTATTTTATGTTCAACATTAAAAACCGTTAAAAAATTAAGGTGAATACTGATAAAGATTCTTACTTCATAAAATATAAATAATGTTATACAATACATAATTGTGATTTAATATGATTAAATATATTTTTTTAATGCCATTAACTGG
Source organism: Diuraphis noxia (assembly GCF_037042655.1). Classification (NCBI taxonomy): domain Eukaryota; kingdom Metazoa; phylum Arthropoda; class Insecta; order Hemiptera; family Aphididae; genus Diuraphis; species Diuraphis noxia. The sequence continues at coordinate 53,064,784 of NW_028301713.1, forward strand.
GTACGCTTTTTATAAATGATAAACTAAAACTTATGTATAAATAGCTATTTCCTAAAATCATAACCTATGATATAGTAATATAATGTAAATAAAACGTAGGTATTTTCGCAATCCCGCTATTAATTAAATAATTATAATATAATAAAATATATGAGACATTAAATAGCATGTTAAGATTTTATTGCTGTTGATCCAAACAAAATTCATTAGAAAGAAATTTGCTGTATGAACTCTGAATTATTTGTAATGCGGAGGAGTCTGAAAAAAACAATAATCGTGTACGAACCGGGGCACAATTTGGTGTATAATATTAGTTTTATACAATTTTATGTGTTAGTACACGAATCCGTTATTGTGATTTTGCTGACGGAAAGAAAAACGTATAAGAGAGACAGAGAAAAGAGCTAGATATAAGGAGAGAGATAGAATGATAAGACGAGAGCATATACAATAATAACATGAAGAAAATATATACAATAAAAAACTTGAAAAATTATGTATTCCATCGATAAAAACGAGTGTGCGTTGTCCGTCTTTACGAAGCGGACTCGTGTGAACATTCGGTTCAAGGTTTCCGCTCGGAAATCTCGATAATCTCGATGAAATGGTCAGTAGAGTCAGTAGGGGGTGGGGAAACCTCGCGTCCGTCACGGACGTTTTTTTTTATATTTTATTTATCATCAGAAAAATATTTTTAACGTGATATTAAAAAAAAAAACACATATACACATACATACATACACATCTTATATATGTAGCTAAAGGAACGTAATATAATAATGTTTTACGTGTACACTCGGAAAACACGACGATGATCGTGAGTTTCATTCACAAAATAATATTATGTATAATATTATATGTATCGTCGTAGTCTGCGGCGGCGTTCATTCATACAAACAGGTGTGAAAGAGAGTACACACACACACACATCCTTATACATATATTTGAAGGCGTCGGCGAAGAAGAGTCTGCGGAAGGAGGGAGTGGGGTGAGAGGACGTTATGTGTGTGCGTGTGTATAATATGTATATATAGCAAGCGGAACAAATTACGGAATCTCACGTGTGTGTGCGTATGTCGACAGACACAAAAAGGAAATACCGCGGCGCAGACATAATATAGAGTACGAGACGGTGTGGCGGTGGGTTTGTGTATGGAACCCCATGTAGGACAGACGGTTCGAGACGAGGATGGGACGGGCAAACGGGTGAGCCTGCGAGGGGTACAGAGGAAAACGGGAGTTTCCCGCCACACGAGTGTGTGTAGCTTTCACCACCGATGCCATAATATATACGTTTTCCGCTCTGATATAGGTTTATTGCAGGGCATACGCGATACAGCGGCGGTGGCTTTCCACGCGTTTTCCCGCGCGTTCCTTTATACACTCACTGTGTATATTATTATATATATAAACACGAACACACGTTATCCCGACCGTTATTTTACCCCAACAAATCCTTCGTTGTACTCGTTCACTGCAGAGCACGTATACACACTCGCACGGCAGCCACCCTTTCACGCCCTACACGTCAAAACTTTTGTAAACACTTCCGGTACGACTGCACGCGTAGACTGTGTACATCGCAACGACACTGTAAACTGTAGGTACTTATCGTAATTAGAGAACAGAGATTTTTTCTAGGAGTTATATTATTACAGGATTTAAATGCATATTAATTTTTCGGGCTAATTCAAAAAAGATGGACTGAGAGTTAGAAATCTATTCGTTTCACAATTTAACAAATTCATGGTGAAATTTCGCATTTGTATGTTTTCATTATATTATTTCAACGATAAAATAGGATGGTTATACGCGAATACGAAAACGAGTGAAATATTATTTCTAGCGTACTGGATGAATTATAAAATGAAATTTTCCACACACCAGCCGACATTTTTAACCAACTCATCGCAATTCATTATGTATTTTTAAATATATTCATTGTATTTTATATTCTGAGTGGATCGATTAATGTATTGATTTTACAGTGATAAGTTTTTATTTTAATACAAAATTACCACAAAAAATTAGGGAAAACTGTTATGATATATGACATTTTCGCCAATTTTTATTGGCGTTATCTATAGGTACACCAACTAATTTTCAACAAACTATTTTTTAAAATATTTAGAGGCATAAGATGTATTTTTTAAATATTACTGTCGATAAAAAATGTTTAGCTCGATCAAAAACATAAAAATGCAGTATAAATTATACATTATTATCACAAGTTTTTAGTGGAAATTGAAAAAAAACATTGAGCCTAGATCCACAGTAATTTTTTATGAGTGTCATCTGTAGTTAGAATTTCTACAAAATTCACCAAAATCAGGAATATAATATTATGTAAACGATTTTAAACTAGAAATTCAAAATCTATACATTTTATTTTTAAAGATGCACAATATGCACGATTTTTAAGTATTTAAAGTTCAAATTTTGACATTATGTCTCAAAATATTTATCACTCCTTAATTATTTTGAAGGTAAAAATTATTATAAGATCTAAAATGTTTAAGGCTAAGGATTGAAACTTTAAAGAATCTCATAAAATATAGTTTATAATGTATTAGCAATGTTCTTTTTTAGAAACATTTTAGTTTAAATGTAGACGAAACTACATATTAAAACCCAGAATAACAATTTTAGATGTGTGCTTGGAACTTTTAAGGTATGTTATAATAATATTTTAAACACATAATGGTATTTCCAAATGCAATTTGTTCTGCAAAAATGAATTTAATCTACTGTAGTACCTAATAATGCCTAATAATATTAGTAAATTAAAGCCAATAATCTCATAAAAATATACCAAGTAATATTATATTCTTATACTGACAAACCTTCTTCACCTAGAGTCGTTTATCGAGTACAATGATTTTATATTAATGAATTCAAATTTAATGAATCCATTATAGTGAATCTCTATAGACACCTAATGTACAGCATAGCACTCACTTAATTTTTCTATTAATGTGCCTATTTTTTAAAAATTAAAAAAACATTTCTTTTTAATGTATATTACGAGCATCTTAAACTTGTATAAAATATTGATACAACACACATATTATGGAGAATCATATTTTTACATACTCATTAGTGCAATGTTTAATAAGAACGTTTACTTAAGTTTACTACAACTTCAAATTATGTATTTTTATATTTCATACCTGCTGTTTCATACCGAAAAAAGAAATCATTATCCTCGGAATAGTATATATATGTATATAAATAGGTACTATCGTTTTATTACGGTGGCGATATGAATCAGAACGCGTTTTAGAATCCGTGGAAATTATTCTCGACGAGATATTTTTTCCGGTACGTTCCGGTCCAACACATCCGTTTCCAACTTAAAATACAATAAAATATAGACGTCAGCTCATTTATTTTAAAAGGTCTTATAATTCAAAGTATTTTAACGGATCTGACCTATATAATATTGACTGCATTTAATAGTTTCGTCCCAAAGATATAACTACCAAAAAATGTCTAAACCTTAGTGCGACCCGATTTGTATGATACGTTCAAGTTCCCGTCCAAGAATTTTTTCATCATATCCGAGATGCGCCCTGATTAATATTTACAATTTTAAGATGCGTCAACTTATATCATAATATGTTCAAAACTATATTATTTTTTCTCGTTTAAGAATGATGACAATTCTTATGGTCCTCATAATTAGCCAATTAAGTACCTAAGTAAAACTGTGTTTGGATGTTTTAGTACAGCAAATATAGAAATTTATACAAAAAAACTGAATATCAAAGTTAATAACACAACATAATTGAAAACGTTTGGACGGTCTAATGTTTACTAGTAATTCCAGATGTATTGTTACTTCTTAGTAATAATAATAATAAATGGGTTGAGGCGTTTTAAACAATATATTATGTGATATGCAAACCGTTCGTTGTATAAGCTGTAAGGAATTAGTTATGTATGTACATTTCTCCATTTCAGTCGTTTGTCTTATACCCAACAAGGGTCAAGACTGAAAACCCCATTACTACAGTATCGACGTACAAACAAGACAAATGCTGACGAATTGAGTGCTAACGCCGCAAACCCGCGGTTAAGTCCGAGACACTCTGTCAATAAGTGTCCGGCAATGAATATTTAACTTTATGAAATAACCATTGTAACTGTAGTTATTTACTAACTTACATCGTGTTTCATTTACTTAAAGAAGTTTTGGTAATTTTTTTTTTACAATGAACAATAACGAATACGAATCGTTAGGTAATGAAAAATTCATTGTAGCTGTGTCTTAAGTCTAAACTGTATTTTAATAATTAAATATGGCAAACAAAACTAACAAAACTATTTATTTATAATTATATATATTAAATATAATTATTATAAGCTAAATACTAAATATTAAATTATATTTATTTTGGATCGTTATTAAAATAAGATAAGATACTGTAAGTGATTACTCAAAATTTGTGTTCAATTCATCATTTGATACCTATAGTAGTGATGTTCAAAACTTACCGTGACAAATTCCCATGATGGATTCATGCCGTCTTATATGATTTGAATTAAAAAATTTTAACACCATCATATAATTACAACCTACAGGTCCAAAATTATATTCAATAATAATAACTATTTTTATCTCCCATATTTAGCTTTGTATAGGTGAAACAATTTGAAATCGGTACAATAACCAATTCTTTATACATCTATACTGCATTTAGTAACCAAAAGCAACCCAATAATAAACAAAAATATATTATTATTATTATTATTCTATCATTTTCATACAAAATTACATTAAAAAAATTAAGGGCGGGCACTTATCAAGATAAAATATAGCCAACAGAAAGCGTAGCTTTTTGAAGTTAAAAAAATCTAAAAATCGGTTTACTAGTTCCAAAGATTATACCAAATAAATATTTCTTTTTCTTTTTATTATATTAGTATAGATAAATGTACAAGATACTTATACAAAAATAATGTCAATCATCGTTGATAATCTCAAATATAAAATCGTTGCAAAACTGGATACCTAATGGATATAAACTTTTTGAAAGTATAATTGTGTAATACTTCTTTTTGAGACATTTAAGGAAAAAAATAAACTCTTAAGAAGTGTAAATATGTAAATAAATAATAATAAAATTAAAAAATATAAATAAAATATGTACCTAATGGGTATTGATATGTAAAAATGAATTAAATATTCAGAATATGCAAAAAAAAATGTCTTTGAATATTTGAACTCCTAATTAATGTAAGCATAGGTTATCATTTTAAAAGGTAATATTCAATAATAATTTATATATTAAACAGCTTAATAAGGTAATAAGTAGGTAAATATTTTGATAAATTCTGAATGATAAAGATTTTAAAAATAACTTCTCAGACAAACATTTCATTTAATTATTTTTCAAGATACTCTTTGATACATTTAAGTATGAGGTTTACATAGGGACACACTACAATTCCCGTCACAAAAATCTACTATCAATGATTTTGATGTTTGAAAATTTAATTTTTCGCTTGCAGCTCTTATATTATACTATATACATTATTATTTATAAATATTGTAAGAGTCTGGTGGATGAATAGCACTTTATTTTTAATCACTCAATATCACAAAATGATTTTTATATGCATATACATTAATCAAGAATAATATTCAGATTTTGATAAAAATAATCAAATACTTATATTTATATTAAAAAAGATAAAAAAAAAAACTAAAGGCATAATATTTATCAAACACAATTTGATGGATCTTTATTATTATAATAATTTATTAAAAAAAAAAAAAAAAGGTATATTTTTATTATATAATAATATATTATATAACTAAATAATTATTACTTTAAAAGCAGGGATACCTATACACAATATACTTGCTTACACCTGCTGAACTTTAATTTCTTCAACGGAATATAAGTAGGTACCTAATACTATATGAACGTATCATATTACTGCAAAAGTAAAATAGTATAAAAGCTGAAATACATAGGTATACGCGTTTATATATTATTATATATAATATGTATACGAGTAAGCACAAGGTTTTCCTTAGTCGTTTCAGTCATGCGAGCAATAATTTTGAAAATCACATTCCCGTGTTTCTGGGCGCGGTCAACGTCGCCGCCGCGTCGCGCCGTTTTAGCCGCTTGGCCGTCAGTGCGCGAATCACTCGAAAGATAATATTATACACTGCAATAATATGTAAGTATATATTTTTAATTATATTAAATGGCATACCCGGGTCAGCACGTCGAACTTCGGCCGGCTGACGGTTTACGAGTGCCACGGGTTTCGGTTTTATTACCCCAAAGATAACGCACATGTGAAGTAACCTACAGTGCACCGACGTCTGCGGCGGCGTCGTCGTCTATTTTTTTTAATAGTATATAATATATATACATTTCTTACTCACCTATACTTAACCTAACGTCCTAACCTACTCATCTACCCTACTCGTACCAATGTAAAATAATAAAAAAATAAACTGCGTGTGTGTCACCCCCTTTGTCCGATATGTCTAGGTAGTACCCATAAGTACCTCGTGCCCATAAACAGCATGTGTGTGTGTGTGTGTGTGTGTGTGTGTGTGTGTGTGTACGTCCAGTACGCGCCAAAGTATAGTGCCACGTCTCCTTCTACGGATAGTGATTAGAATCCAGCAATAAACACGCACGCCGTGGCCGCCGAGTTCATGATATATACTTCAGTCGGTCTGTGATTACGATAACGTTACAATACGATGACATTGAGCCGTCTTCGTATAAAAAAATAATATTATAAACTTAGTTATCTTTATATTATGGTGATAGCATAATATACTATATTATATTATATATATTATGTACTAATGAAATTAACAATGGAGTTTAAAAGTGAATTTTCAAAATTAATGCCGACAAAATTTTTATACTGCGATTATCCATTGAACATTTCCAGTCGTTTGCGGAACAAATTCGTAAAGCAATAATCATACTATTATAAAAGTTTCTAAACTTTTTCACTAAGTAAAAAAGCTTGAAAATTTAATGCAAAGGTCCTCATAATATGCTTTAATAACAATTCAAAAATATTAAAAATATATAGAGGCATAATTATGCATTAATTTTATATCAAAGTTGAAACCTTATCGAAATTCATTAACATCCTGAAAATTTGAATTTGATTAGAAATTAATAAAAAATAATTCTTTTCATTGCTAACATTAAAAATTTTATTAGAAGATTCCCCATAAATTTTTTAGCTTTAGATAAGTCCATCTAACTATAAACGACGTACGTTTCAAATTAGGTATATTCTTTAAATAAATAATTGTTTAAATAAACAATCCTATGTACATTTATTGTACAATTTATGTTTCTATAATAGTACCTTTATGAACAATTAAATTAGTTACAGTGATTAAAAATTGACAAATATGATTTACGTATTTTTTGTAAAAAAGTATTTATAAAAAAAATATAATTTTTTTTAACACTGATTTTTACAGTTAAAGTTTTTAGAAATAATTTTTGTTATGTATTCATAAAATAAAAATATTTTTGACAAAATAATTATAATAATTGAATGAGAAAACATATTAAAGTTAAGTAGAAATAAAAAGTACTCTAAACATAAACTTATATGATATAAAAATCCTAATTAGAAATTAATTACAACACAATTTTTATTAAGTTTTAATCTCCTAACACAAATTTATTTTGAACTGTAATTATGAATATTATAATAAACTAACGTCACAAGTTAAATAGTAATTAATAACCACTAGGTACTTACAAATTATTTATAATTGAAAACTATAGGTAGGTACTTCCCTATTATGAAAGATATAAAAATAATTTCCACGAATTAATCAATCGTGAATAAAAACAGAGGTATTTATTTAATTTATCGAATCGCTTAGAAACTCATGTGATTAATGGACACTATAAAAAGTTTATCAAGAAGAAATTTAAGTAATTAATAATAAAATAAAACACGAGTCCCAGTTTCTGTGTTGTATAATACTTACAATAAATAAATAACATTATAACTACGGGCTTTGAGTATTTAAAATGGCAAAAATCAGTTGAAAATATAATTATTTTGAAATTATTAAAATCTTCAAAATTGTATGGGGTCGATTACTATATATGATGTATTTAAGCCTTAAGGGATATAATTTTAAATGATACATTTTAAAATATAACATAATAATTTTTGTATAAACGTTTTCATTCATATCACTTATAAATAAAATTATTTCAGGAAGAATATGTTCAATAGCTCATCTAGTATCTGCAGAGGTAAACTATTTATTTATAAAAAAAAGTAATATATATAGCAGCATACAGACTACAGAGTTAATAAGAATTAAGAAAATGTGTTACATTATAATTTATATTTCATGGTATAAGTTTAATATTTATAGAAATTTGAAATAATTGATTAGTACACTATCACGTCAAATGCCTATATTTCATTATAGTGATCAATGAATTAGTTCATTTACTTTGATTAACTTTAACTAATTTGAATTATATGAACTAAACAAAAAAAATAAACTATCAAAAGTATAATGGATGTATGCCTTGAACTCTGACACTTTCAATAATCAAATTTCTGATTATACCCTCAAAATAATAATATAATATCCGTTGACAGACATGGTATAAGTTACATAACAATATTGCACACGTCATGACCGATATTTTCAGAGAACCTAAAGATTATTACTCATTAGTTATATGACTTATGTATAGTTATGTCGTATGAATACAGAAGCAGGAGGTGTTGCCTGTTGGCACCTATTATAATCTGTATCAGATATTATATTTTCTAAAAATTTAAATTTTGAGAAATCGTACGTTTAATAATTTGTACACATTTTGATTTTAAAGAATAAAACAACGAAATTCGTGAGGCCGATCCGGTCGCGTCCCACCGGTAGTTTATTGCGGGTTATTAAATTTTTGTTACGACCGATCAGATTCGTAGTGTAAAAACGAGTGCTTGTATAATGTATACTGTATACAATACGACCTCCGGGGCTTGGTGCTCGTACTTATACACTACCAGTTATATATATGCACCTATACCTTTACAAAATATCATTACTACTTACGGGCAGGAGAAAACGATACCGAAATGATTTTATTGGGTCGGTTAGACCGCGACGTTGGCTGCGTTCGATCTCTTCGAGCGGGAGACCGCGACGCGTATCCAAAGACCAATAAGTATATAATATATACATATAAGTATATAAATATATATATCATCGTCTTATGTACGACTGTATGAATATTCAACGGCGGTGGCGAACCGGTGGCACGTGTAGTGGCAATAATTATTATTGTCGTGAGCCGCAACGGGGTCCATTGTGTGTGTGTGTGTTTTTTCTCTCCCTCGTAACGATGTCATCGTCGTCGATGGGTAGCGGACACAATCGGGTGTGTGGGTGGCTGCAGGATGGCGCGTTCGTATAATGCGAAGAATGTATATATTAGACATATATATATGTATATTGTATAGTGGTAACGGCGGCACACGTAATTCGCGGGGCGAGTTGTTTTTTTTTTTTAAACAACGAAGGGGGAAATGTATACATATATAATAAATATATATACACAACGGACTATCGTCATGGGACGGGGTGTGGTGTGAGGATGAAACGGTGGAGACCGAGGGGTATGGTGCAGGGGATGAAAGGAGGAGAGGAATTTTCTTTCGGGCGAGATCTTCGTGTGCGCGCGTGTATAGTTAAAGAAAAAAAAAAGAGTAAAAGCGAAGGCGGCGGCGGTGACGGAAAAGAAAATATGGCCGCTCATCAAGACCCTCGCACTGCTCTCGCTTATTCTTAATTTCCATTCCGCAAGCGGGTGACGGACCACGGCAGCGGCGGCGGCGGTGGCGGTGGAGAAGTGCGCGCGGCGGTGGCGGCGCACGTTCGAAATCCAAATATAATTAATTTCCCTCCCGCGCCGTGCCGCGTATACGCGATATAGTCGTTGGCCGTGCATGCAAAGAAAGCGTCATTTCTCTTTTTCGCCCGTCAGCTCTGGTGCAAAGCTCTTTTATTCTCCACCGCCACTACCACCACCGCCTCCTCCGTAGTATTTTCTTTGACATAACGTCATATTTATATTTGTAAAAAAAAAATAACAGACATGAGACGATTCGTCTTTAAGATTTTGGCATCATAGATATATGTGAATAAAAAAATCGTACTCTGCAGGTACCTGCTAAAAAAATAATTATTTTAACAACTACAAGTCTGTAATTATTATTGTTATTATTGCTGTTGTAATCGTTGTTTTTGTTGCTGTCACATAATGGTCCACCGAGAGTACCTAGTCTTTGTGCAGATACTACTTACATGCTTAAATTATAGATACCATAGTGTATAGATATAAGCCATTGGCTATCCCTGGCGATCCTCTACGATAACGACAAAATATATTTTCATTATTTTTATAATAAATATGAAATAAATAATTATTGCTATAGTGCCTAGCTGTGTTTTGATCAAAGAAAAAGTTATAAAATATATTACATGATCTTAACAAGGCATAATGAAAGTGAGAGAACGTGAAGGAAGCTTATACTATTATTTATTATTCAGCAAATCACATTGTGTTCGTCATGGCCCAGCGCCGTCGTTAGGTTTTGCGAGGCCCTGGCAAAATCTTTAAAACTGACCACAATCACGTTTAATAAATTGTTTACTAATCAATTCAAATTAAATGTTATACTTTTATTTTTACATGCGAATTAAATATTTAAGAATTAATTTCTAAAAACTATTAAATATTTTTATAGCTTACACTGTTTAGTAACTAATATTACTAATATTATTGATTTTATTACAATCAAATATCATAATATTATTAATATTATTATTATTATAACAAATATTGTTTAATAAATTATTATATTAGATTTTAAACATATTAAAGTTTACGAAGAGCGAGACCTCAAAAAACAATGAAAACCGCGAGGCCCCAGCAAATGTCAGATTTGCCGGGTTCACGCGACGGCGCTGCGTCATGGTACTTTTTATTTTATAAACTGTCACCAATAAACAATTATTGTTTAACAATAATATGGTAAAATCTCATAAATCTCCAATCCATACACTATATTTATAGTAGTCGTAATAATATTATAATGCGTATAATAGTATAAAACTAATAACAATCATTAACCTCACAACCATCGTTCAACACTGTGTAGAAGAAAATTATTAGATTTTACATCGTATAAAACATAATCTTATGCACGATTTTTTTTCGATATCTACTAACATTTTAACAAAAATAAATAAATATTATAGTTAAGGGCGTTCTGATACATATTTAAATTTAAAAAACATGTATTTCATTTATATATCTATAAATAAATGGACAGAGAGAGGTCCCACCTTGGTCTTTTTTTACAGACAGGTATAGTCATGTACTAATGTCATACCTATATATATATATATATATTATATAAAGCAGAATTCAATTAGTAATGTCACTACTTACTGCAAAATATTATTGTACACAATTTGTAATCATACTATAATTTATAATTTATTAGATATTGAATTATTTTATTTTTAATCCAGCATAATAATTCACAATTCACTGTTAATCATAATCGTACACTCTCGTTTCATGCTAGTACACTATTTTTTATGGTTTCCATCCTACATATAAATTTGTATATTTATCAATACTACTTATTAGTTATTATTGTATTTTTATGGTTTTATTCGTTTTATAAAAAGTAATTATGAATAAAAATCTTAAATATTATTTAATTATTTTTAAAATAAAAAAATATTATAATTTTAAAATAAATATTTTTAAGAGACCGCGGTGATGATGGTTAAGTGGTTTATACCCCCATCTCTCATCGAAGAAATTATATGTTTACCAAGGTATAGGTATTCCCTCCAGTGGCGTGCGCAGGAATTTGGTATGGGGGGAGGATGTCATAAATAAAAATGTATTATGTTTATGTTGATGAACTAGAGATCCAAAATCCACTCGTTAGAAGACTAAAAAAAAGCCCATGGGGGGGGGGGGGATATATCCCCCATCATCCCCCCCTGCGCACGCCACTGATTCCCTCATTGGCGTAATTCTGAATACACCACTGGGTATATAGGAGCCAACATTGTTAGAAAAATATAGCATAAAACTTAGGTACCATTTATACCCATTACAGTAGCGACCTAGAGAAAAAGAACGACAAAGATGATACCATTTTTAGAAAATGATAACACACCGCGCGTAGGTAGTCAGGTCCAATCATATCACACGGGTAATGACTATAACTTATCTCTTTATAACAATGTTGGAACATGGCAACATGTTACATAATATGGTAGGATATTAGGGGAGCGCAGTTCATAATTTAATAAGTCTACGATTTCAATACATTTTATCATTTACTGGTCTTATGGATTAGTTTGGACCGTTTGAAGAAAGTAGAAACTAAGAACTAAATAGAAAGTGTTATGATTTTAATTTATAAAATAATTTTTAATCATAGGTTTATAACCTCAAAACGTAATATTAGGCTAATTATTCAATTATACAAATTAACTATACTTACAATTTTGATATTTATTTTACAAAGCATTTAAAAATACAAAGAAAAATGTTTGTAATAAGCTAATAACTTACAACAAGTCTAAATAAACTAAAAATAACTAAAATGGTATTTACTATTTAGATTAATTTTAAAAAAAATGTACTCGTAATTTGGTCTCAAAGCTTCTGGTTAACACAGGTAAAAAATTAAGGAAAACAACACTATAATAATTTGTTATTGTTTAACATTAAATGAAGATACTTTAGAAAAATAAAAAAGATTTAAAAAAAAAACATGAAGTATGAATTTGGAAATAGAAAACAAAAGTTTTGTGTGTAAACAAACAATAATCTTGGAGATGCCCTTATCAATATTTAACAATGAATTAATATCTTGTTTTCATCAGACTGATAAAAAAATGTAAGATATTTTGTAACAACACTGAAGCTAAGGACGATTTTATTAACTGAAATAATTTTATATCATCTGCGAAGGAAGTGTCCGAGGGTTAGAAAATGTGGATCATTAATAAATAAGATAAATAACAAAGGAGCCGAACGAAAGCTTTGTGAAGTGCATAATAGAGTATTAAAATGATTAAAACTAAAGTGTTTAACGTTAACAATTTGCTTTCTATTATAAACATATGAAATTAAAAGGAGTAAATAATAAAGATCACGAATTTCAATATACTCGTATAATTATGTTCTTGTGAGAGGATGGCGTGGTTTACTTTATCAAACGCCTTGCAAAATTCCGTAAACTTGATATCCCAAATCAAAAGTAAAATAGATAGGAATTTTAAATGCATATAAAAAATATCGTGTCTATGTATTTTAAATATTTTTCAACTGCTATTGAAACAATATGTTGAAAGCCTTATATTAAATTTTGAAACTTTTTGACCCAACCACTAAAATTGTATTGATATTAATAGAAAAAAAAAGCTGGTAAGTGGGTATCGCTCTGCTGTACATTGGGGATGGGGTGGACCTCTGTCTAGGTTAGGTTAAATTTGAATGCAATGATAGGTATCATTGTATACGAAAAACGATTCTGAACGGAGACGGTTTATCTGTCTAGGATATATAAAAGGAAAATACTTTATGAATTTCTAGTTTAAAATAATTTGCGAATTTTCGTGATTTTTAGGTATTTTGTCAAAATTCAAACTTTGAATGCTTTAAAAAAAAATGATGCATATATATTTATTTTATTTTTCAACTGCTATTGTAAAAATATGAAAGGAGCCTTGTCTTAAATTTTCAAATCTTAGATCTAAAAAGAAAACTTTTATGAATTTCTATCTAAGATAATTTGAAAATTGCCGTAATTTTTACGTATTAAATCAATATTTGAACATCAAATGCTAATAAAAAAAAATCATGCCTATGTATTTTTATAATTTTTTAATCACTATAAGAATAACTTATGAGGAACTTTTTATTAAATTTTCAAGTATTTTGATAGGGCCAAAAAATTTTATCGACACTTCTAAAAAAAATGTTCAGAAAAATTGAAAATTTCAGTTGTCTATAAATATCTCGAAAAAAGTCAAAATATTTTGAAAATTAAATCATGTAAAGAAAACGCCAATCTAAATAATTGATAAAATTTTTAAGTATCTATGACTTATACTTTTTGAATAATAACAAATATTTAAAATCGTTTCAGGATAAATTGTTATCGTCACGCTATTTCGTAAAAATTGAAAATTCAAACGCACTTAAAATTCTTCCTATAATGATGCTTCGAGTTTCCTCTATAGCTTCTTGAAGGAAAACTTATGGAAAACTTAGTGTTGTATTTTTAATCCTTAGTTATAAACACAAAAAATTTTATGATTTTTCAACTTCAAAATTACTTGCAAATTTTCGCATTTTCGACAGATTTCGACAGAAAAAAAATTGGGACTCTATGTTTCTTTTATTTTTCAACTGCTGTTATATAAACATGTTAGGAGCATGTTAAATGTATTCAATTTTCAAGCTTTTCTACCCAACAAGTACATTTTTATCGGTATTAATTTAAAAAAAAACTAATAATGATCGAAAATGCATATGCCTATAAATAGCTCAACTTAAGTCAACATTTTTTGAAAATTGCATGGTGTATAGAATATTTTTATATAAATATTCGGTGAAAATTTCATGTATCTATGGTAATTTTATTTAAAGTCACATCAAAAACCAAATTCGATTTTGTCGAAAACTGATAGTGCATAAAATTTCCCATTTTTCCCTTAATTTTTAGTTTGTTTAATCTGATTATTTAGATAAATATTGAATTAATTTCATTTAATTTGAAGAATTTTTTACTTTTGACTTCCTAAGTATCAACTAGATTCACTCTCTGATCTAATAAGATACTGAAGTAAAAAATCGAAGCATTTTTACTGCCCCAAAACGTGATGATAGACAAAAAAAAACACACATCATGGTAAAATCAATACATTCCTCGCTCCGTTCAGAATCTAAAATTAGAACCAACTATAGTACCAATGTATTAATTTATGTTAAAATATTTTCCCTTCATGATAAACCCTCAACCCAGCCCGTTGAATTATAACATATAATGTACGAAATTGAAATCAAATCGACTACATAGTCGTTTTTGAATGATTTATTTAAGGTAACTTTATCTGAGCCCATAGGCGCAACTAGGGTCAATTTGTTGTTTTTTTTTTTTTTTTGGGGGGGGGGGGGCTAGAATTGTATATGTCACACTAACCCGCGTTTAACTCGTGTATATTTTTCTATGACGAATAAAAAATTCGTAAGTCATGGCTTTATTTGGGGGGGGGGGGGCTACAAATAATATAGGTAGTATGGACAGATTTTTGTTGTACTTTTTTTACTGCAGAATAAAATCAAATACAGTCAAATAATTTACAAAATATTATCATGATAAATTCGTATTATATAAAATTACTTTCATTCCAAATTTTCAATTGGTAATGGCGTTTCTAACTTACGACATAATGTATAACTGTGACAGATATAATTTCATTTGTGAAATAACACAATATGTTATGTTATATTATTATTATATTATTATATGTTCTAACATAACGTACAAAACATTTTTACGATCATAAAAAATACTAATAATTTAGAGGCCAGATACATTTAATGTATACTACAACTACGGGTAAGCCACTAGAAACGGATGTATTAAAGTTCCAGTGTTGTAATTAAATTTATAAATTATGGAGTATAATTTATACAATTCTGAGTGGAGATTTTTTTTTCTTGTAATGTTATTGAAGTAATTCGTGCAGGTTACAATTAATTTAATCAATGTGTCAAGTGAGTTCAAAAATATTGTAAAGTTATATAATATCATATTTTAAATGTCATGTGTCTAAAATTTTTAGTATTAACTATTATTATACCACACAATCTAACTTATTTTTCATAATAAGTCATAAACTGCTGCCTCACTCTAATGATGAACAATAAATAATTAACTTATTTCATGTTTACGTGACAGTCAAATCAAAATAGGTATGGATGTAAACTATATTATTATAATTATTTTTTAAATTTTAATTCACTGGGAGCCTTCCTTTTCTGTAATTAATGTTATTTTGTTATTTTGTCATCACACTTACTTCTTATATATTTGTATGGGTTGTAAATTCACTATTTTTAATAAAAAAACTTTTAATTCATATTGCATTTGTTTTTATTGAAAATTGAAACATTAGTATTTCTTAAATTTGTATTTTGAATTCTGTGCGGAGTGATGTATTGATTTTATAATTATTTTTACCCTGTTTGTCATACGTTTGTCACTATATATATTTTAGAACAGTACAAATGCATTGATTTTTGAGAATAGTTTGTGGTAACAAATTAGGGTAAATTGATATTTTTAAAAATAACCAGGAAGAGCAAAAAACCATTTCTGAAAAAACTGGAATTTTTACGGAACACCAGTTTTTGTTAAATAACTCGATAAAGAATAACTGTAGAGATTTTAAGCTTAAGTATTCACTGAGTATTTATAATAGCCGTTTATTAAATAGGTACGAAATAATTTTAAAAATATTTTGACTATTTGTGAGCTGTTTTAAATTTTTGACAGTTTTTTTTTTTATGTAGGTATGATACATTTTTTGTTGTAGGGTGAAAAGCTTGAAAATAGAAGATTTATCATATAGTTATTTATATTCATTATAGTATAAATATTATATTTTATGAGTGTTTTTAATTTAAATTTTGATGAAATTCGTTATTTAAATAATGAATAAGTAACGATTTTAGTTATTTTGTTATAGTAAAAATATATTTGTGAAGAATTTAAATTTATCTATTTTATATCTATTATCAGATTTCATCATTTAGGTATGCAAGACTATTTTCAAATATTTTGATTAATTTTATGTTTTTTCTTATATTTTAGACCACCGACTTATTTATACCGTTTTACGGTAAGTCAACATTAATTAAAAAATGAATAACAATAATATTACCTACATGATATAAATATGTATATTATTATAATAATTATTAGTAAGTGATGCAATAGATGGAATTTCTATAGTAAAAATTAATTTCACCTACCGCATTACTAAAAGACCAAGAAATTATTATAATACAGCAGTATAAAATATACCTGGTAACATCGAGTAACGGAGGTTTCGCTGTTTAATATTAATATACTCAATTCACGGTCCCATTAGGACTTTTCTGATTAATTATCAAATTTCAGTAAAACTATTATCGTACGGCGTTCTGAATAGACTATTTAGCTACACCAATGTTGTCAGTTATTTTTACCGGTATCTTTTCTGGCATGTTAAATAATATAATATAATATTATGCGTAAGTTTGATAAAATGAATGACAAGTACAGCCTACATAGGTATATCGTAATATTTCAAATCGGCATACTGTATACGCCGTATACGTAATAATAATATATTCACATAATATAATAAACGTAACTATATTTATAAAAAAAATGTGTACAATCAGAAATGATCGTTTGAAGTGTTTGAACTTCTTTAATCTGAATTTTTTTTTTTTGTTAATTTAGATCATAAATTTGTTTACCTCATAGATATTAAACATATGGATACGGCATTCCTTTATACATTCTACATATTACACTGTTTAGGCCAACATAACGGAGAGAGAAACGATAGTTCTCATTCGCACACATCTTCTGTGGGACAAGGAATGTAAAACTCTTGTAAGAAAGAGAAAACACAATATATTAATATGTATTAAACATGTGTTTAATATCTTTGATAATAATCACTCTTGATAATTGTTACAATTTTATCAATTATGACATCTAAAGCGGTTAATAATAGTATGAATTATGTTAGCTTACAGATTTTTGTGTTATGCCGCATCCATTAGTTTAATATCAATGGTTTACCTGTATATAGATATAATTTGTTAAATAGTTAATTAAAAATTTTTTATACCATTGACATCAATTAAAAATCCACATTTTAATAAAAATTATTTTGGACATGAGCTTGTACCGTCCCTCCGTCTAAGTAAAAAAAAATGGTAGGGAAACTCTGTACCCTGCGCACTCCCCCCCCCCAACACCAAATTCTAGCACTGCCTATAAGTGCATCGGATCTAATTAAATATATTACAATACCTACTAATGTTTTTAACTTATTATTAATAAAAACAATAACTATATGAGTGTTTTTTGAAATCATCAATGATTTTATTCATTTTCAGAAATTAATAAGTGTGATTATTGATTTATAGACACCTAGTGGCTTTAAAACGTATGATACCTTAGTTAATAAAAAAAAAATACCTCTTTAGTTACTACAGCGACATCTATTAGTATTTAAACGAGCAACAAAATGTGAAAAAAATGATGTAACTAAGATATTAATTATTCAGTTGATAATATTATCATTTTAGATTTTTTGTATAAGTATAGATTCATTATATTTATTAAAATAAAACATCAAGTTATTCTTAATGAATAAATTGTACCTGGTATAAGCATTATCGATTAATAATTTTAATATTGGGTTGGTATAGCTATATTGTTTATTGACTTAATTTTAATTTTCCTTTTAAATGAAAATTAGTAGGTATTCATTTTCGATAACAGTAGTTATTAATACAAGCGTGGTCCTGTAATCGATTCTTCAACTTTGACGTAAAAATAAAAAGTATTTATTGAGCCTATTTTATTAATAGGTACCAAATTAAAAGTCATACGAATAATGTTTTTAAAAAATTAAATAATTAAATACTCGCGAGACTTGGTGTGATATTAACGATTATCTATAATATTAAATTTTATAATACACGATAAAATACAATTAATATGGTATAATAATTCGCTCGCTGCGAAGTCGATTGCTTTTGCTATTAATATTATTATACGCGTTATCATACGCCAACGGTATAAAACGTCATATACTCATATATCACAATATGCGTATTATACTATTATACGCATTGTATATATATAACAATATATTACACAGTAATAAACCTGACGCAACGTAACGGACTTTGTACAGAAGTGTAAAGTTGGTGCGGGCACCTTCGGAGACGACCACTGCTATTATATACCACTACTGCGTCTTGTATAATATTATACACAACCTACGTGTACAAATATATATTATAATAAAGGGGCCTATACCGGAACGGGAATTAGCGGGCGATGGACGAGGAAGTGAGGTGACTGCCTGGTTATTATTCACGATATGTTATCTGCGATGGGATTTTGTGCGCGTGGTGTAATACCGAAGAGGACGATGACGACTATTATATGAGCGGCCTGGGTGGCGAGAGCGGGCGGGGTGTGCGTCGTGTACTATAGTTGTGCCGGACGGGAGGTGTCCGTTGTTAGGGGCCCCCGAGGGATTTCGGTGAGAGAAACTGGACAGTGTGGTGGTAGCGGCGGTGGTGGACGAGTACGAGGGAGAGGACGAAGAAGAGGAGAAGGAGAGGATGAGAAACCGATGTCCGAGGAGATCCTTGAGAAGGGTAGTTTGGCCGGGCTAGGACCGCCGCCGCCGTCTTACATGCATATGGACAAGGCGAACGGATGGACGGACACACAACAATAGGATGGAAACGACGGCACGAAGACGAAGAGGAAGTGAAATGCAAATTACAACGACGTATACGCGGCCGAGGTGGCGCGGAGTACACGCGCGCACACACACGTGCGCGTGTAAACACAACACACGCGCGCGCCCGTGCACACTAAGCCCTCCAACAGTAGATCCCTTCCGATTCCTTCAACGACCACTACCACTTCTATCCACCGCCCGTCCACCGACCGCGGTCTAGGGTATTGATTTATGTATACATTAAGTCCGCGTAGAGGTACAATACACACACACACATATACAGTCGGACAACGGAGATGCCTTCGAGGAGATAATTATTGTTCGACTGTGTGTCCTTCCGTGGTGGTGTTGGTCCGCTACCACCCCCCTCTCAACACCACCATCGCCGCAGATCCGCTTGCCCGGTCGCGCGTGGACTCCTTCAAAGTTTTCGTGAACAAAACCGGCAAACTCGCCTCTGTTACGAACGTATGTGTATGTGTGTGTGCGAGAGAGAGAGAGAGAGAGTGTATGTTGTATATGTACATAAATTTGTCATCCTCCTCACATCACAAGTCGACCTAACGGTTTGTGTGGATAAGAGTTTATTATGTGGAGTATATATATATATACTATATAGACACCTTTTCGTACACCAAGGTGTTTCCTTCCACCGTGTAAATATATTCTATATATATATATATATATATACCACTCGCGAAAACTGGCAAACAAAAGCGTTTAATCTAACGAATTAAGCATATAATCGTCTATCGAATAGAAACCTATGTAATATAGTGTTTTATATGTGATATTTGCTACCGCAATTAGTGGGGGACTTGAAGAAAGTTATCATCCCAAAAAGCCTCAGTATATAAATGAAAAATTAAGCAAAAGTCTACAGTGGTAAATTCTATAGATTTATTTTTAAATTATTTATACCATGGATATTTGTGATTATTATGGAAATATGTATTGATGTCTTATTTCCTATTAATAATCATATTTTTCAATTTTTATATCTTAAGAACTAAATAATCAACTTTTAAAATCCATAAAAATTTTATTAGAAAAGAATAAGTATAATTCTTAATAGTTAAAGAAGATGAAAATTATAAAATATTATAACATTATCTTTATAAAATATTAAATGCTTCAGTAACCAATATTATAAAATCATAAATAAGTTATACTAAACTATACACGATTATTTTATTCACCAACGTGCATCTTATCGTCGAGATTTATCATTAAATCTTGTGAAAATTTATCCAATAACAAGTATGCTTCAATATCGCTTCTCAGTATTGGGACCAGCACAAAGTGAGTCTTATCTCTTATAACCTAATGATTCTTAAAGGTGAAATAAAAAAAAAAACACAAAATACTAATACATTTTATTTTATTACATATAATATCTAGCTTTTATTTTAAACTACTTTAATGCATACAATATATTACACATTATTTATTAGTGAATAAATAAAAAATTTGTAATAAAAAATTGTACATAACACACATTATAAAGCATGAATCGAAAAATAATCAACAAAAATATGTTATTTTTGAAAACAAATTTATTTCTAAATTTTAACTATAAATGTTTATTAACTACCACCTTTTTTTTTTTTACGAAATTTGAGTCTTATAATAAACGAAGAAGAAAGTCTGATAATCGAATTTTAATAATGTTTTTGGTTACGACGTGTCCGTTTCAGATGATTTTGAATCTATTAAGCGACTGAACCTATTATATCCATCATGAGCCTTATAAGCGATGTCCACTGTAATATTTATTTAAAAACCTAAATCACATTGCGTTTCAGGTAAGACTAGATTGTTTAAAGCACTAGAAACTAACGATTAAATACCAACAGAAATAAATTAGGTCAAGCTTTACCAATTTGCTCTCCGTCTGAGAAAATGCCCTTAAATTATACTCCGTAACATAAATATAATATTATACCTGAAAACAAAATAAATACCTTAAGATCACATTGGCAACGGTTAACCTGGAAATATTGTTAAACAATATGAAAAAAATCAACAAAAGAAATAACACTAGAATAGACTACTTACATACTTTTTGTACCCTTTTAAAGTCTTAATTTCATCTCAAAACCAAAATACAACAACAAAATGTTGAAGCCTTGCCAATCCATCCAATCTAATCTTTCCAAATATGTAACTCAGTGTTTTAACTCATCAAGCCCCATAATATATCTAATTAATATAACAACACACACAGATCTACTATAATTACGATTAAAAATGATCTTGCCAAACTTTAAATTTAAACTTTTACATATTACATTTTAAATTAATCTCAAACACTAATTCTTTAATAAAAAATATGGTCTTTCTCTTTATTCCTAATAAGTGATAACCCTTCAACCGGGAATTAAAAATGGAATCGCGCTTTATTAAAATAATTAAATATCTTATGAATAATTAAACGCAGCGTGTTAAAATATTAAATTATATTTTAGTTGTTACCTAATACTCAGTAGATTTCAGCATACAATAATAAGTATCTAGTATTGACAGTATTGTGTATTCTCAATTTGTCATACTGTAGATTAGCTATATAGTTGTAAATTTATGAGGAAAGCGAAAAATGAAAATGCAGAGATGACAATATGAAATATATTTTTCAATATTGTAAATGTGTGTAGCAGTTAGAAATATTAGCTATTAACTATATTATGATTATGAATACAGTTATTAATGCAGTTGAGATATGCAACCCGTTGCCGCTATGTGTTTATGAGTGCATTAGTATATTACATTATGTTACTACTATTATTATTATTCGCTGTATTAAATTTGTTTATTAATTTAACTTAAAACTTGCCTGAATTACTTTATTAATTTATTCCATTCAACACAGAGATATTACCATTGAGTAACATCCTCTTGACGCCAATCACGTATTTTACAATTATATACGTATATAGGTATCCAATGGCGTGCTCGATGGGGGGGTCATGGGGTTCAAATCCCCTCCATGGTAATGATGTATATATTGTATAATAGTATAATACTATAATCAATAGTGGTTACTGGTCCAAGAAATTGAATTCAACTCCCCCCCCCCCCCATAGGAAAATCCTGAGAACGCCTATGTACATATATCATCTTAAATCATGGTCACTTATTGTAGGTTGAGGTTGTTTTGTTTTACATTTTCAATAAAAAAACAATTTGTAATTTAGGCATGATATTTATAATTTAAAAATCTTTAAATAATTGATTTTATAAAGAATTATAACATATATTATATGATATTATAATATGCTTATTATAATTATATGTAATTTTCAAAAAGAAAAAAAACAAATCGTGATTAATTTAAATTCATTACACAATATTAACATGTTTTTAACTGAAAAATAGCTAATAGGTAGAAATATTATGTACGATATATATTATTAACAAAAAATTTAAAATCATACTTCAGAATTTTAACAACAATTTGATTTATTCAATATTTCTATTTTTAATAAGATGTAATTTGCATTAACGTCAGTTACATAATACATACGATATAGTATATATATATTATACTCTACTAGGTATAGAAGGTAGTACATATTATTATAAACACGAGTCATATAAAATGTGTATCACGTTTTTAACTCTCCGAAACGTGAGAAAAAATATTTTTAATCAGTAGCTTCTATCTCTTTATTTAATCCTTCTTTAATCTTTATTATATAAGTTTATCTTTTGTACAGTAACTTGCAAACCTCTAGAAGTAACGTTTGAGATGTTTATTTCTGTGATATTATTTTAAATATTGTATAAAGGTTATTGTTATAAGTTTTGACTCTATAGCCTACAATGGCACATAGGCACCACAATATTACATAAAAAACAATAATTTTTATAATGGTTTACTAATTTTAAATTAGTGAAATAATTGATAACATATGTTAATATATGTTTTTAAATTTAAGGTGACTGGAGCGTGACATGATTTAAGGAGTAATATTTAGGGATTTCATATACCAATTATATTGGAGTTAGTGTGTGTAATTCGTAAAATTCGTTATTGAGTACCTACCGGGCACCGACGGCTCACCGCACGCGCGAACACATGTCAATGATATAGATTTTATTAAATTACCATGCTATTAAAATTACAAAAATTACAAAAATCTAGACAAAATTGAGGTAATTGCATTTTGATGAATTTAAATTTTGAAAATGGATATTAATTAGTCATCATAATAGTTAGGGAATGACCAAGGATTTTATTTATTCAAATTCTTCGATAAAATATCGACAATTTAAAATTAAGGATTTCGGTATTTTATATATTTATGTACTCCATTGCCTTTTGCAATAATTAATAATTATAAATCCTTAGGGCACATGCTTATTTAATAGAGTTTTAAAGATTTTCAATTATTTTTCAAAATTAAAATCCATCAAACACAAATTAGACAGTTTCGTCTAGCTTTTGGCTTGTTTTATGTGATTATTTGTACCTACTACTTGCTCCAACTTACTTAGCAATTATTTTTAATAAATTTATTTTAAAAATACAATTGAAACATTTGTAGTTTTAAAGATCTTTTTCAATTTTTGCCTTTTTCTATTATACCTTTTTTTATTGTGCTAGTATAAATTAATAAACTTTATTGTCAAAAAGAAATATTTAATTTCTGTAGGTACTTATACGATCCTACAATGGTACAATGATCATTGTATTATATACAATATTAAACATACGATAAAAATTGTTAATATTATATGATGAGTAAATAATTTAAGAAATATACTCATATTAGCAAATTCTCAAAAATCATAAAAGTTTTTACCTTTCAAATGAATTTAAGCAAAAAAATATTTAATTAAAACAAATTATAAAAATAAACTACTTGACTTAGATATATCTAACCTAACCATCAAAATTTTCTTTTAATTAGATTCCTAAATAGGCTATTTTGAATTTATCCAAAAAAAATTGTATCAATTTTTGAGTTTTTTATTTTCAATATTAAAAATTCTGCTAAAATGTAGCACAAGTGTCTATGAATAATATAGAAAAACAAAAATTTTAAAATATTAAATACAACAAAAGTTATTCTATATGTCAGATCATCGTAAGACACTCTGTATACAAGTACCTAGGTGAATCAATGAATAATGCAACACTTAATATGATGAATTGTTAAATTAATTAAAAACAAATAAGTTCAATTATTATTATGATTAATTTTTTAAACTATATTTCAATTAATCAAAACTTTGATTTCAAATAATATTCAAGATTAAAAATAGATATGAAACATTAAAGGAATACACGCAAATATGTAATTTTTTTTCTTCATCTGTTAAGAAGTTAAAAATATTATTATATTATAGGTACATAACGCGAGTTCAGTAACATGTTATGCGTGTCGATAAGTGATTTTTCATCTGTTTTGGTTTCTATACAGGATGTCCGGCGAGGATTTACCCATTGCGATATTTCACGAAATAATGGAGATATCAAAATTCTGGTTTTATTATTAGATTCACAGGGTTAAGAACTACAATTATTTATTTTTTAAATTTATTTTAATGTTTTTGTAAAAAATTTAAAAAATATAATTAAAGATAGCCATTTTGTTATTTGTCTGAAAATATTGAAGTTTCAAAATTTTATTTCCATAATTTCCAGATTTTTTTATATTTTTTCTAGTTTTGAAGAAATAAAATATGATTATAAATTTATTATTACTATTAGGAACAATAGGAACACGGAAAGTATAGGTATTCAGCCGACCGTTTACGAGGAATGCGCGCGGCGCGGCGGGTCACTTGTTTGATAACATTATGGTGTTAAATAATTCACGATTTTTCTCGAAACTAAAAAAAATATTAAAAATCTGGAAATTAATGAAAATAACATTTTGAAACGTAAATATTACTAATAAACTCTAAAAAATGGCGATCTTTAATTTCTTTTGGAAATAGTTAAATATAAACATTTATTTTTTAACTTTTTTACCAAAACATTAAAATATGAAACAATTTTAGTTCTTATCCCTCTGAGTTTTATTACAAAACCAGAATTTCTCGATATCAGCATTATTTCGGGAGATATTGCAATAGGTAAATCCTCACGGGACACCCTGTATAGGGGATTTTGGGCGTATACTTCTAATTATTATTATTAATATTTGAGCATCAATTATAAAGTTATTAAACTAGAACTTGCATTTAATTAATTTTTTCATAACTATGTCACATTAAATTGTAATTATAATCATAATTATTTTGTAGAATATGTAGAATAATAGAATCGTAGACTCATCAGTGCAATTTCATTTTTTAACTTGGAGGGGCTTTACATATTAAATGAAACAGTCCCGTGGAAGACTCTAACCCCACACCCCCTGTTTACATACCATTTTAAATACCAAAATCTGATTTTAATAATATACATCTATTACTAAAAGGAAAATTATTTTCACTAAAACAAATAACAACATTTAGATACTTACATGAAATATATTATGTTATAATTGTAAGCGTCGGTTCGACATGCAAATTTATTCAAAAATTTGTTCGTTGGAGAATTCATTCGACATAATATCCCATTCAATATAATAATTTGTTAAACTATTATTAAACTTAAATAATGTTTTGCGGGTGATCCGATATGGATAACGATATAACATACGAAAAATGAAAATAATTTTTTCAAACAATGATTATAATTATATAAACAGTAGGTATAACTCTTATGTATATTAGGTAATTAATAAAGGATTTAATACTTAAATTAAAATACAAATTTTTTAAGGGACTAAGCCCCTCTAACTTCTAAGTCCCCCCAAATTGCCCCTATCGTAGAATATGTAGGGAAATACAAATATTATATTGACTTTATATCAAATTAAACGATTATATTATATTATTGTAAACGTGACTGCGTGATCTTTCATTACTGTTTTTAAATTGGTAGATTTTTGGTTTTGACACCTTATTATATTTCCCTTTTATTAAAGTGATTGAGTGGATTTCCTATCTATTTTTCTATTATTAGATATACCTATTAAAACTTGTTCCAAATCAATAAAATGATTTAAAATTTACAATTAATTTTAATTTAAAATGACAATACTAGGTAATAGGTGGTAGGTACCTATACCTAATAATGTAGGTACCTACTTCTAGCCTATAACTTTGCACTAAATTATATTTATATTATAACCTATTATTATTGTTGTAGCTTGTTGATAAACACTTAACTTAAATGTATAGATATTTAGTAAAACAATCAAAAATTTAAAAGCAAAATCAGTGGTGGGTTTAAGGTCCGGAGGAGAAGTATTCCGGAGGAGAAGTATTGGCAACATAGTTCCTTCTCCGGTCCTCGATACCATAGAAAAAAATTTAAAAAAGTGGTGGGTTTAAGGAAGGGGCTATGTGAGCATTAGAAACTAAGTTATTTATTTTTCTAAGATAAATATTATGAATATGATACACGGATACACCTAGGTATCAATAATTATTATAAAATATCTTCATTAAATAATATAGTTTCAACAGATAATAAATAATAATACCATTGAACAATTTTCAAAGGTTAAAATAAGAAACTTGGAATTAATAATGTAATATAAATATTTTTTTTAAATAAAAAGTTCATTTTTGTGATTAGGTTACTTTAATATCGTTACTTTTATAAATGGTTTCAGATGAAAATTGATAGCAATATAACTATTTAAAATATGTTGTTAATTTATTATTGTGAAACAAATAAATAACAAAAAAACAAAATGATTGGCTCATTAGTAAAAACATATTATGATAATTAAAATTTTATATAGATTTAAAATACAACTACGTAAATTCTTGAGCCTCAACTATCCCCCTACCCTTATTAACGGTAAAACCCACCCATTAGCTCAATATTAATTGAGCATTGTATAATTTCTAATTTTTATTTTATTATGAGCACAAATATCCTATTTGAAATAGAAATTTTTAAGTTTTTCAATGTATTAATGTGAAGTTCTAATTTTTACGCCAATTCAAAACACTATACCATACCTAATACCTAATTCGGGTCTTCGAGAAGAAAGAATACTAAGTAATTACTAATTAGTGTTAGTATATCTTAGTCCATGATATGAAAATTAAATTTCAATAAAATATGTGAATCAGAATTACGGCTGTATACTTGTATATACGATATACAGAGTGATTCTTTTAAATTTTAAAGGTTTTCACTTTTAAAGTTTAAAAGTTAACTCTAAAAAATGTTGTCCAGTGATATTGGATTAGGGTGGGATGTTTTTAAATAGTTAGGGATTGTTGATATACACATTTTTTTTGAATTTTTGAATTTTTAACTCTTTATTGTGTGCATACGTGACGAACTGACGACACAACTTGCATATTTTTAAATAGTAATATCTTCTTTCAACAACAGATATGGTTAAAGGTTAAACCGAATTTTTTAAGTCAATTTAATCCCTTTTACTATACCTCTAAAATTATAATTGACTAAATGATAACGAGTTGAAGTTTCGATAGAAATTATTGAATTTTTCAACAATCGTCTTAGAATTTTATGAATTATGCAATTTCAAGTATTTTTTTTGAATTGGTAGGTTTTGAAACATTATTAACCAACCGTGATACCATGTTCTATAATGATACGAATGGAATAGTCAGTGATAATACTATTATCATTTGACATAGCCCATGAATCATGATTCATATTAACTATTAAATATTAAAAATTCTGTTATAATTATTTGAGTAGGATAAAATGTAAAATACATACTTGGTTATAAGTCATCATTTATCTATTATCTAATATGTTGTACATTATTATCTACTGAAAAAGTAAAAACCGCAAAAATGTTAATTTCGCTACAAAATAAATTTGGTGAAACATTAATATTACCTTTGCGTTTTAATTATTTGTATCTTATTTTCGTTTTATGTTTTATGTAATAAATTAATTGATGACATTTAACCATTAATGAACAGCTTAAGCTCCAAACCATTAAGTAATCATGGGTTGTGCCTGTGAAAAACAACATGTCACAATACAAGATAACAAATATTATGTGCATGATCAAATTGGACAAGGGTAATTTTATTAAATGCACTTAAATTTCTTGATCTATAGTTTAGTGATTAAATAATTTCAGCTTTTCATACACATTAAAGCTTCAGATACTAATTGACCAACGTAAATAATACAATACATTGACAATGCTATATTTTTGCTTGACATTTTATATCATTGCAATTTTCTTAATGGAATGTAGAAAATAATTACTATTGCTTCAAAAAGAAACTTGAAATTCACTATAAGTAACTAATGTGATTTAAGTTTTTGATTTTTTTTTTTTAATCATTTGGGGGGCTTATGTAGGTATTTGATACACTCGAGAATGCTTGCTAGGTGTACTTTGGTTGGCCTTACCTGACCATGATGTTACTGTAATATTACTTATAAACTATTTTTATCCCATAATATTTTTACATTTCTTGTTATTTTTTAAATTGTATTATAATTAATAATTATGTATAGGTACCAAATAGAAATGTATCACACTTTGTCATATTGAGTATCCATCAATTACAATTCTAGTTAAGTACTTAAGTGTATACTTGTAGTATATATTTTAATTTATTCCTTGTACTTTTTATGATGTTAATAATTTTTTCTACAATGTAATTATACTATGTATAATACACTTAGGTACCTACACAAAATATAGATGTACTGAAAGTTGGACATTTATACTTGCACTATAATCTCGACATTAGCTTAAAATAATATAACATTTACCATTTCTAGAACTACATTATCATACTATCCCCATCAATTTATAGATAGGTACTACCAATTTATGCTATTTAAATTTCTAAAAGTCCAACTATATCTAATTAATCTATCAGTGTGCCATGATAAGTAAAATCAAATTTTGTCCTTCTTGAAATCTATAAGTATTAAGTAAATATAAAAATATATTATATTATTTGTATTTTTTTCATATTTTCAGTGGTTTTAGTTCAGTGTTTCTTGTGAAAAATAGTGATAATATGAAATTTGTATTGAAATGTATCTTATGCCATGATCAAAAAGACCGCGAGAAGGCTTGGAATGAAGCCAAGGTTCATCAACTTTTACAAAGCGATGGAAACAAATATGTTCTTGATTTAATTGGATGTGAAATGATTGAGAAATCATCAGAATTTTCAAAAACACCAACAGATACATTTCTTATGTTATTACCTTATTACAAAGTAAGTTGGTAAAATGGTAACAACTGGCCATAATATTATAAATCCAACGATTTGTACTTAATAATTTATATACCACATACAAAATTTATTTTTATTATTTACTTTGTCTAGAATGGATCGTTATATGACTTTTTAGTTAAACCTCATTATCATATGGATTTGAAACATATATTAAAACATTTTCGATCAATTTGTTTGAGTGTAAAGACATTTCATGATCTCTCTTATTCACATAGAGATATAAAACCGGCTAATATATTATTTAATGATAGCAATGAACCAGTGATTATTGACTTAGGTGACTACTTCATTTGAGAGGTTGTTAAACTATTAAAAAACAATTTAAATATTATTTCAAAGAATGCATTTTATAGGATCCGCTGCTCCTGCCAAAATAACAGTGACTTCAAAAAAAGAAGCACAAGAACTTCTAGATGATGTGAATGAAAGATGTTCAATGACATACAGAGCACCGGAATTGTTTAATATAGATATTAATTCTGTTATTGATGAACGAATTGATGTCTGGGTAAGAACATAGTAATATATAACTGTACTGATAAAAATGTAATTAAATTCATAGACAAAACTTCAACTTTTTAGAATATTCTAAATTATTATTTGAACATTTTTTTATCAACAATCATTGAAAAAACTTAAAACAGGAGTTGTACGTAAATAGATTAAAAAGAATCTAAATATTATGAAAATTATTATGTTTATAAAAAATACTAACATAAACATTAAGTAAAAATGACGAGTATCTTCAGTTATTGGTTTTGTTTTACAATTCATAACAAAATATGAAAATCAATTTTGTGAAAAGCTGATTTTGCATTAAAATTTCTTTTTTTTTGTATGAAATTTTATGAAAATTTTCATTTTTACTTACCCCACTCAAACTACTAACTAAATTCACTTTCCTAGTTTCCTACCAACCACCAGGACATATATTGAAAATCAATTTTTAATTTTTTAAACAATATATTTTTTCTTTTGAGACACTTACTTTATAGTGGTTTTTAGTACACTATATAACCCTTTCAGTAAAATTTTTATTATTTTCATCTTAGAGGTCTTCAAATACCAATATTTTTGGATCAAGTACAAAAAAAATTTCACTGAAGCTGATTACAAATTGTTTCCCTGTTTAAAAGAAATTCGATTACAATCAACTTTTTTTAAAGTTTAAACCAAAATATTACAATTTTTTATAATCAAATAAAAACTTTATTTAATTTTGGATTGAAAATAGCATTTTCTTATTCATTTTAACTTCATATATTTTGATTCTAATAGATGAGATTATTTTAGAATATTATGTAATTTACAGTTATATTTGTGTGTTGAATAATGTAATCAATAATATATTGATTCTTATGAACTGTAAATTGTATTTATCAATAATTATGTAATGAACTCAATACTATCTTACAATAAAAGTTTATTTTTATGCATTTACAATCATTAAGTCATATTATATATTTATATAACAAGTAACTGCTCCATTAAAAGATCTTGTGACGAGACAAGTTTTATAATTATTTTTTAGGTGTCCAATTAAAAAAGAAAATATAAATTAAACTTGTATTGTTTATAAATCAAATAACAATTATTATTTTTATACATATTTCATACTTACATAATATTTTTATAACTAGTATTGTAGTGTATTACACTGACAGAATGACACACATTATACATTGTATAATGCACTCAAAGCATAAATAAAGAAAATATAGATATTTGTATTATAAATAATTATTAACCACTTTTATATATAAAATTTAAAAAAGTTATCTTTAAACTAGGTATTTCTAACCTAGTAGGTACATTAAACATTATTAAAGTACATTTAAAGATAAATTTAAAACAAATCATGAGTATATTCCTATGTTTCTATATTCTGAGTATTAAATAATATATATTTAAAATTCAATTTTTTAAACATTATACTGATTACTTTTAATGTCTTTAGTCCTTAGGATGTTTACTATATGCAATGCTTTATAAAAAGTCACCCTTTGACTTGGTATATGAACGCGGAGATTCTGTTGCTTTGGCTGTGATAAGTGGAAAAATTTATTTTCCTCCAAATTCTAACGAAGTAATCATTTTTATAGATAACATTTAAAATCTTTCTCTATGTAATATGTTTTATTATTATGAATGATTTTTTTTTAGAGTGTCAACAATTTAGTTAAGGTAATGCTAACAGTAGATCATTTCAAAAGACCATTTATTGATGACATATTAGAATCAGTCAAAGCTGTTGATGAATTATTTGATCAGGATCTTAATGAACATACAACTTTAAACTCAAATATTTGTAACGTTTAGAAATTATATGTACACTTAATATCATAATAAAATCAGTTGCTTATATAATTGTAATCTGTCAGTCTTAATAATATAACTTATACCTTAATGAACATTTTAGCTAAAACAAGTTATTGAATGAAATGCAATTTATTTTATTAATTTATCTTGTATTAAGATTTTGAAAATGTATTCAATATTTTATATACAGAAAAATCTGGGATTAATTAATTAAAAATTACTTAAATAGATTTTTTTTATTAATTTTGGATAAAATATGACATTCTTATCTTAAAATTCAGAATACTGAATTGTAAATATGTACGTGATTATTTCATGTTGCTTAATAATTTAAATAAAATTACATATTATTTTTTCTATAACGTATAATAAATAATAAGTACTTTAACTTTGTGTTGCATTAAATACTTAGTTTTTTTTATATTGTACATACTTCAATTCATAAATTTGAACAAATGTTAGAAAGTTTTTCTCTAAATTTATGATTTTTTAAGATTGAAGTGTTATCAATATTTTTTGATATTAAATATAGATTAATATAATTTAATGAAGACATTTTATGTAAGAAAAAAATATCAGGAATCTGCTGGTCTCTATAGCTTTAAATTGACAATAATTATCATTCTACGCTTTTGTTCAACAGTGGGTCATCCATAAAACCCCTCTACTCTTGGTTGTAAAAAAAAGTATTTCCTGCACATATACTATGTTAATTGCTTATGAATTACTCATAATCGTTTTCTACAAGACAATAATGGTTTATGTCGTTTATGATTACTGATTAGCATACAGTTTTAAATACGAATTAAATGTACACGTCACAATTATCATAACGTATATTAGCTACTATGCGACACGCGTTGTATACGAGATTTCATTGGAAATGACCTGATAATAATGTGGTATTTTACGACGTGTCGTTTTTAATGAAATAGAATACTATAGTTTACCACTATTTGCCTTATTCACCTTTAACGGACGTTTGTTGAATTAATAAATGATCAATATAAATAATACAATACAATCAATACGTCATTACCTAATCAGTAAATGGTATATTACAAAGTGTATCATTTGAGTTTGGCGACAGGATATAGGTTATATAATAATATATGAGCTACGTCTTCAAATATTAAGACAAACCAGGAGATTGGACAATATATTATTATTTTTTTATTGTACAATGTTTAATTATCAATATTAAAAGTATAAATTCTTAAAACACACTTGATAATGAATATTGTGATTCTATATTACATTATCAACATAAACCAACTATAGACTAAAGTACTATATAATGTAGGGATGATATCTTTAATCATGATTGAAAATAATTATTTTCGAAGCTGGCCAAGTTAATGTCATAACAGCTCAATAAATTCGTACTAGATTTGTAACTAATGAATAAACATAATTAATTAGATGATACATGCATAATAAAATTATATAACAATTTATTTAGTACGATGTAAACCTAAAAATTAATATAGTACTGTTTTGACGCCATCGCATAAGAAATGAGAAAATTAATAATCAGTAATAACTTATAGGCTATTATGCTCGGCGTAACACGTACGTGTATGGTATAAAGTATATTTAATTTTAATAATGAGTTAAGTTATGACTAATGAGTAATGACAAGCGTTGGGCGGCATGTGAGTATTGCGAATTAGTGTCAAGTGGGAACTTTACTGTACAAGTGTAAAGTAAAAAACCCGCCGAAAAACGATTCGTTAGTCCGATTGCAGTGTGTCTTGAACCAGGGGCAACCGAGCTTCGTTGGCTGCACTGTCGGCCGTCCGCTGTGATAACAATCACTGTGGCCAATTTACCTGCCACATTTCCCGTTACGGTGGCGTGAGTTGTCGTAGTTGTCGGGTTCTCCTGTCAACCAGTTCCGGGCAATTTGTTAACTGACTGCTTAAATCACTGTTGCTCTTTCGTGTTCCACGCTTTTATCGAATATTATCGAAAATTTACTATCGCTCCCGTACGGGTTATTATTCCCATACGTCGACATCAATTAATAATAATAATAATAGTTACAATATACGTCAGTGGTCAGTCGTTTACTCGTTTTTGATTTTTGAATCGCGTCGCCAATTTGACCTAAGAACAAATTTAATTTAGAAGGCATTCGTTTTGCTTTTAATTGCAAGCGCCAACGTCAGACCAAACACGTTAATAATATATTACTGTAATTATTACAGAGTTGTAATACGGCCGCACCAAGGCAGTTCGAATAAATCGCGCACACGCCGAGATACTACAACAAACTACGGTTATTATTGTTCACAATGTAAGCATTTTATTTCGTTATGTATATAACATAGTACATATTATTAGATAATTATTGGTACTTTTTTCGATTCTTTATAACTTATATAAATATAATACCTATTTTGCATCATGATTATATTGTTCGTCGTTATTATATCAACGGATCAATTATGATTAAGTTTTATTGCTAGATGATGACGATTTGTTGTATCATAATTTATAACGTGTCGAAGACGTTTCGGTTTACTATCGCATTTGGATTTCTTGACCTTCTCACTTAATTGTTTGGTTGTTATCCCCTTTTGGAGTATAATGCATTGAGAATAATAATATTGTATGATTGTTAAATGAATAAAATAAATGCTTATGATTGTGATATATCTTAAAGCAAACTATACAATTTTATAGTAATGCTAAGTCATTGAGTCATAACTAATTACATAAAATCTTTACTGTGGTGAAAAAAATTATTATATGTTTATACAGGCATTATGAGTTTCTTTCAACTAAATTATTAAATCAAGGAATATATTTTGTCTTTTTTTTTCAATGTTAGATTAAATTTAAAACAAAATTTTGCTGTACCTACCACTACACTCAAAAACTAAATAATGATAATAAGCATTAACTTTAATGATAAAATATTAAGTACCACCTGGATTTTGTAGCAATATAATTATTTGAAACCTAATAAACATTATGATAACTTACCTGTATAAGTATATTAACTTGAAGTCACGATTCTAGACTTGGTATTTTACCACCATATATATACATTAGACCTCAAGGTAATTATTAATATTAAATAAAAAACTTTGATTTTTATTCAAAAACATAATCAGTTATACCTATATAACTAACTTTTTATTTTGAATTTGACCTTATCACTGTCCAAAAATACATTTATTCATACCAATTGTTATACTAATCTAACAATTTGTGTATAATTATCTACCTATTTTATGTTTGTCTTAAATAAATTATAATTATCACCAACTCAAGTTCAAATAAAATTGTAATTTCAAACATAGGTAGCTAATCCTATAATATATGATGAGTTCCAAATATCTTGTTTTGTTGTGAGTAATAATTTCAAATAATTTGTGTTATAATTGGCATAAAATTCATGTTTTGCAAGATACTATAATATCCTTCAATACAAAATAATATTAAAATATCTATATTATTTTTCTTAATTTTTTAAACAGCAAATTAATTGTACTATTTTACCTTCATATATTACCAGGACTAAGATTTTGCATTTAAAATGAAAATCTGATTTAGACATCAGGGAATGAAAAATTTTTGGAATGTTGTATTTTTGTAACGTAATATTAAGTGCATATTATTAATTTGTATATCTTTTTGGCAGTTTTGTTTTAATCTTGATTATTTATTCCTTACATACATATATTCAGTTATTACATGTTTTATAAACATTTTTGATATACACTAATTAAGTCTATGCAAAACTTGCTAAAAAATAGAACCATCATAAAAAGCCCATATACAAACACAGGTAATATTCTCACCATCAAGATTCATAATGGATCGGTACACTCTAATTTTTAAACTAACGGTGCTAAAGCTGATCTGTAGAGTGTAAATCTGCTATGTAATGCACTTGTAAGAAGGAGACAACAAATGTCAGTGTAGTGTCCTCTTAAGACAAAAATGTATTTTATTATTATTATTTTACTTAAAACAAGTAGAACAAGTTCTACGATTAATTTATTTTAAATAATAGGTATCTAAGACAATGTAGGTAACTTACAACAAAAATATTGCAAATTCTTCACCAATTCTTGACTGTCTATTAAAATATACAGTATATAATTATAGAGGTTATTAATTTGAATTGTAAAATTAGTATCCCTCGTGTGATCCTCCTCGTATGTTATAATCATGATTTCATTCAATTCGACAAGTACCTATTAGATTTTCAGAATTGATAGTGTTATTAAATCAAACATTTATAAATCTAAAGTAAAAATATTAATATATTTAGATAAATTTAACAGTTTTTCATTTATCAATCAAATATAATAATTTCAGTCAATTTAGGAATTTTATTTCTTTGTTATATAATTATAATTGCTCAGCCATTTATTCAATAACAAACTAATTTTTAAAAGCAATTCGTAATATTAATCATAATTTAATTTTTTGTGATTTAAATATCCAAAACACATTTGACAATATATTATTTTATACCATATATTCTTATCTTTATAAGGGAACCCTTATTTATACTATATTTCATACTTATAGAGCAAAGTTGTTCCAAAAACTACTCATACATCCACTTTTTTTTCAAATTTTGGCCAAGGCGGAACATATTTTATCCACTTATCCGACAAATATTGTGAATAGTTTCACGAATTTTTTCGCTTATTTTAAAACTCCTCTCAAAATATGTTAAGAGGACGCCACACCCGCATGCGCTGTCTCGCTCTCGGTCTTACCAAACGTAAAAAATAGCAAAAACGGTTTTGCGCTGGACAACTTTTCTCCCTCAGTATTTATATAATAGAATAATCAGAATTCTACAACTCAAGTAAAAACTTTATCTGCGTGCTGTGTCATAGCGTCGTTGTTTTTTTAATAACAAAGTATAATTAAAGTTATTAGCTTAAGAAAATACATTTATTTTTATTTTTTCATTTAATTATTAAACATTATTGGTTTGTGCCTTCAAAAAAATAACGACGCTACGATACAGATAAAGCTCTTACCTATGCGTTGTGAAATTCTGATGATTCTATTATAAATACTGACTACTGAGGGAGAAAAGTTGTCCCACGCAAGTACAGTTTTTGTTATGTTGTTCTACGTTCTACTTGGTTCTAAATTTGTAAGATAGAGACAACGCTTACGGGTCCATACCGGGCACCATTGTCCTTAGTAGTTCAAAATTGAAAAAATAGAGACCAAATGGTGGACTTGCACAGTTAATCACAGGTTGACGGTTGAAGGTTTTGTTGATATTAAGTTTGTACGTATGTGGACCGATTTAGTAATACGTTTATATATAGTTATAGTAATATTTTAAGATTTAAGATAATTTTTATAAAATAATTCTTACATAATATGATTTATATTTAAATTTAACCTTCCCGTCCACTGAAGGATTCCCAGTATAATTCAATTACGGTTTTTTCCGGCTAACCCTATCGTCGGCTATCGAGTCAGCTATTGTAATAGATAAGCATACTTCTCCAAAAATTTAAATATTAATTTCCTTTTTTAGTAAATTTTTTTAGAATTTATGGAGTAAAATCAAAGATGTTGTAAAGTCAATTCCAACTAAACATGACAATAAATTTAAGTCTGTTTTTAGATTTCTTTCGCTTCACTATATTATAAATCCATCGATACGTTAGCATAAAAACACCTATGTTGTTATACCTAATTCCTATGTTCCACGTGTGTTAGTCAAATACTGAAAATCATAGTTTCCGATCCCTTTAGTTTGATAATAGGTGAATTTACTATAACACAAAATTGGGTCTACTGTGGATACTGTGTATCTATATTTGATAGGAATGTTGTATGTTAATAAGAGAACCCCACTTCCGAAGAACCGAAAATCGTATATAAGAATATCAAACATATTATGTGGACTGTTCTTCAAACTTGTAACCAGGGCTTGAAACCGAAAAAAAAAATTTGGTCACGCCTGCACCGAAAGTTTGGTTTTCGACCACGGTTGAAGCGTTCGAAAGCGTCCCTTTTCCGTCCAGCGGGCGTTAAAGTGCCCCAAAATGCCTGGTGGAAAAGAGGAAATCCCCAAAAGTGCCGGGCGGAAAAGAAGAAATCCCTATAAGTGCCGGCCGCCGGGCGCGTATCCCCTGCACAACCAGAAACTAAAATGTATACCTACCACGGTTCTTACAAAACATAAACTTTTGGTTACATCTTAAATGTATAGTATAACCTCCTTGCATGACGCATAAACATTTAAACATATTAAATTTGCACTGTTCCTAGATAAGTGCGTCGAACGATAATAAAATGTACAAAGTGAAAATTGTAATTTTGAAATAAAATAAAATGTCTTCCATGAAATTGTTTTTGTAGAATAGTCTTTAATTGTTGCATAGATCCCTGCATAACCTTTTCCATGAACGCAGGGGCGTGACAAAAAATAGTATGTGTGGCTCGCGCGGGAAGGCCATTTCAGTCTTGGGCGAAATGCGGCACGATGCCCGCGACTGAAATGGCTCACTTCCCGCCCTTGCCACACAATATACTATTTCCGGTTTCGGTATCAGCATTTATTTTTCCGATTTCGATTTCGGTTTTGGATACCGGTATTAATTTTTTTTCGGTTTCGGTTTCGGATACCGGTGGAACTGTGTATTTTGACCCAGTTAAATTTTACACTCCAGTAAAAATCCACTAACAAACTTTTACTTGGGGGGGGGGGGGGGGGGGGGGGTAAATATTCACTAGCGGAATTCTACCGGGGATAAAATATAGCTAGCGAATATTTTACAGAGATAAATAATCACTGGCAAAATTTCTCTAGTGATTTTTTACCGTAAGGTATAGTATTCACTAGAAATATTTTACCCGGCTAAAATTTCAGAAGTGAATATTTACCTCCCGGTAAAATTTACTTGATTAAATTCATAAATTTACGCTATTAAAATGTTTTTATATAAATTAATATTTTATGTTAACTTAACTATAAGACATACAGTGTACCACATTAACTGTTCAGTACAATGAGTATACAGCGAATA
The DNA here is from genome assembly GCF_037042655.1 of Diuraphis noxia. NCBI lineage: Eukaryota > Metazoa > Arthropoda > Insecta > Hemiptera > Aphididae > Diuraphis > Diuraphis noxia. The sequence goes on from NW_028301713.1 coordinate 53,104,030, forward strand.
ACCGCTAAATACCGGACACTCTCGGTCTCCAAAATGTCGTTCGCTATTTGGAGGTGGCCGCTATTAATAGGGTAATATGTAAAACGAAGAATTCAAACGCATAATAAATACCTAAACTAAACATATTATTTTCAAATAAATAATATTTTATTAAATCTAGTGGATTTTTACCCTGGGGTAAATATCGCTGCTGAAATTTTACCCGGTTAAAATATACCTAGTGGAATTTTACTTAACCCTATAACCCTAGTGGGGTAAAATATCACTGAGGTAAATATTCGCGGTTACACCGGTATTGATTTTTTCCGATTCTAATTCTGGTTTTAATATCGACTTGGTGTTAACTGGTATCCAACATCAATTTCAAACTCAAGATGGTTATTATAATTTTTTATAATGACATAAAATACTGGAGGAACCTACTCCCCGCGCCAGTCACCAAAAATTGCGTGGCGTACGATTTAGCGTCTGGTCTTATTAAAAATGTATTCATTGACAAGTCCGTGATACGTAGAAATAAACTTAGCTATTATTAAAAAATAAACTATAATGAAATACTTAGGTACCTAATACGCAGTGACAGAGTAACTATATAGACTTACAAAAACTTAGTAACTAAAATATGTCTGGTATCTGGTTAGTAAAATTAATATTGAGTATAAATAATAATACTAGCAGTATCGGCTATAGCTTAGCAGTACACATATATTATAAAGTAGCTACTCTAAAGTTTTAATAACAATGAATAATACTATAAGTAATAAGTAATAATTAGTAACAACACAAAATACCTACCTAATATAATAGTATTATGCTCGGTATTATGTTATATAATTTTATTATAGTGTATTTCTGCGTATACTGTTATAGAATAGGATTAAACGAATTAATCTATTTAATATTTACTAACATAATATAAAATATATAAATATAATAATTTTATTGTGTATAATAATAATATTATATACTATAGGTACGTCTAATATTTTGTATACCCTGTGAAATTACCTATGCAAACATACGGGTGCCCGCAGACGAAGACTACTGCAGCAATGCAGCTGGAATGCTAGACCTACCTACAAAATAATATATTTTTTTTTTTTTTTCTTATTTCGGTTTCGGTTTCAGATATCGGTATTTATTTTTTTCGATTTGGGTTTCGGATATCGCCGATATCGGTATTTATGATTTCGGTTTCGGTTTTGGATACCGGTATTATAATTTTGAATTTTCCGATTTCGGTTTTGGTTTAGTAATATTATAATAAAATTCTAACAATTAAAAATCAAGAAAGCTTACATACCAATCTCTGACTTGGCAAGCGTTTTTTAAAGTACCAATGTAAATATTCTTTTATTATTATGTGGAATTATTGAATAATTATATCTTATTAGTTATTGGTTATTAATGTATTGTATCAAATATATTATATTTATATTATTATATATTATTAGTCTTGGCTTTTCGTATTATATGTGTACACTGAACATATTCAATAGCACCAGCTTCGCAATAATGTTAAAAAAAATAATGATATTTCTTAGCATAAAATATTAATTAGGAATTAAAATAATTTGTTTATACTTGTAATTATAATGATAATTATTGTAGGTACTTGAAGCTCATATTACAATTTAATTGATTTATATTCTGTTAATAATAATTAATAAGTACCTAATAATCATCAACTCACTTATAGGTACTTTTGTATTAGTTTTTGATCTAAATAGTTTAAATTAATTACAATACTATTTTTACTCCATTGTGTTCAAATTGATTTGATTATTACTTATTGCTACACCAAAACATACATATAAACTGGTTTACTATTTATAATATAGACCATTGTATTATTGTAATATGGGAAAAAAGTAGTCAAAATACATCTTTTGTATTATCATCTACATACTGTGCTACACACAAAGTTAGTAATTTGTGGTTCGTAAATAATTTAATAATCGGTTTTTGTATCAACAATACGTCATATAATAATACATCTATACTTTATAAATATGAATTGACGAACTGATACCAGCAGGGTTAGGGTTTATCAATGTCAAGGAGTCCTTAGTGTAACTTTAGTTCATTTATTAGTATCTATTTCTCACACTTGTACTTTAAACACATCAACATTAAAAATAAAATTAACTTTTTGCAGCTAATTATGTAGTTTTGAATTGGTTATTACTTATTAGTTATTCTAATATATTAATTTATAGTTTTATTATTTTGAGTTTTGAACAGTAAAATGAAACTATAGTAACATCAATGATAATGGTATGTTTGTACTCGTTTATGTGTGTTGACCTTTTTATTGATTCAGTATAAATATATGTACAAGATTTTCGCATGAAATACTCTGAATAAACTTGATTGTATTTCTGAACAGTCAATACATCTATTAGTATTATTCGATATCAGCTGTAAAACGACAAATATAATAGTACAGTACAAAAATAGATAAATCGTTAATTCGTGTTTTCTCCATATCCTTACATCATATTGTTTACTTTATCATGTTGACACGTTTTACTTTCACTTTTATCGTTATATGATATAATAATATAACTTAAGTGAAATCGGTAAAATATTTAAGATTTATTTTAATTCTTAGGAAATTAACTTAAATAACAGTTAATTTATTAATTTAGTATCCATATTTTAAAATGTTATGTTAACTTAGACCAATTTAATTTTGTGATAATATGTGTCTTTAATTGGTAAAAATTTATAGAATTTATTGTTTCTTAGATTTAATTGGTTTACTTCATTTTACCAAAAGTCCTGCAAATATGTTGTAAATAAACTGTTAAAATTGAAAATATATATAATAATTTGATTTCCCGTTTTTAATGAAAATATAATAAATGTAAAAATTTTCAAAAATATTTACGTGAAGTATATGCGGGTAGGTATTTAAAAATAATATACAGGGTGTCATTTATGTTTTTAAGATGCTAATAATATTATTACGTTTCTTTTAAAAGCTGTATTTAATAATTTTGTATTTTAATAACTTTTATGAAAAATATGACCTTGTCTTTCAACAAGGTCGAAAGAAAAGTGTTTATTACAAGCGTGTTATTTGTTGTTTCCTGCTTATTTATAAGCTAAGACTAACCAGATTCTTACTTGTAGAAAAACTTGTAATTCTACATAATATGACGAGTTTTTTTGCAGGCTTAAAATTTGGTTTGATGATACGAAAAATATATCTACTATTATACCTACTTGTATTCGTAGATACTCTGTAGTTTTATATTAATAAATTCTAGTCTAATTTTGAATTATGATGACGACCTTCAGCTATTAATTGCAAGCAACTTCTTAGTGGTAGTTGGCCTTTGTACCTATTAACTAAATAAATAAATACGCAACACGTCTAGCATATGTATATATAACAAATAAAAAAACAGTTAAATATTAAAAATTAAACAATTTTATAGAAGTTTTGATTGAATAAAATATTAAATTAACTATAACTAGTTAAGAAATTACTGTTATTTACAAGAAATTCTATTTTAGATATTAAATTCAATGTATTTTTTTAATTAAAACCGCATTTAAGTACATTACATACATAATTAATTACAACTTTTATCCTTACATTTTTATAATCTAGCTATCTCAATTTGAATTAAAGTTGTTTTTTAGTTGTGCTTAACATTTTCAATTTTTTTAGTACCTCGATATAAATTCTAATTTACCTTTCATTATAAGCTTTGATTTTTTGTTACAATAGATATTAAAATGCTGTTATTTCGATCTCACAGGTTCGTTTTTTATCGTATACCCACTGTATAATATACTACACATGTATGATAAAATATTCATACTATTATTGAAACTAATTAGGTAGGTACCAGCTATGGTACCTAGTTTGAATAAAACTAAAAGAAATAGCTATTTACGAATAGGTATGAATACCTATTTGTAGGCATGTAAAAATTAAAAACTTGCTAATACATTAAAATTCGTATTAATTAATATAAATATAAAACAATATTTTCACAAATCTAGAACGTTGGTGGGCGGTCGGAAATATAATTTTGTTCGTTATGATACAATTTAAGTGCCTACCTATATATTTTTTCACATACGGATTCTGTAACAATGTATTATCAAAATTATTATAAATATAGTGGATTTTTAACTTAAATCTTAAAAGTACAAACTAATTTATAATTATTACGTTGTCTTATCGAATGTCTTGTATCATAGTTTTCCTTTTGAGTTGGAAATAACTAATAGTTTAGTCACGTTTTATTATTATTACAATTCTTTTTTATTTCAAGAATTAGTAACGTATAATAACAGAACTTTAAATAATTATTAAATAATTATTTTTTTAAACAAATTTTATGAACATTTTGATTTGAATATATATGTTTTATTATTTACCTGAAGATTTGCTATCAACGATTTTTTTTATGATCAATTGACCCAACAAAACAGGCTTCTCAGTCTTTAATCATTATTATCTATACCGGTCTAAGTCAATAGGTTATAATATTGCTTTGGATATTGTTGCGACCTTGGTCACGTAAGAAAGGGCGAGCTTAATAACTTTCTCCAATCGTGTCAGTTGTGTTCGCGCCATCGATGGTGTTCACTGTTCGCCTCATTGCATACTGCATAGTCGTAAATCGTAATTATTAAGTATCAAATAAACACCGTGTTTTCATATAAACACAGTCAATTCATTTTTACGACTTCACTGATCAAATCGGCCAATTTATCAACATAAACTCTATACTGACGGTAATTTATTTTTTATTTGTTTTTTCTTTCTTATTTAGGTTATTATTTGAATAGTACAACATTTAGTTTGTTTGATACAATTAATGTTTATATACCTATTTTTTTTTCAGTTATTTTAAGTTTGTATGCAAATTACACCATAAAACTACCTATAGTTACAAATTCTAATTTTTTATAATTTTCAAAAAAAGTATCATATTGGAGTAATTATTAAAAAAAATTAATTAGTATTGAGGAGAAATAACAACAGTGCTTTTGTGCTTTCAAGACTAGTGAACTAAGGATTTAAGATCTGTCATGCCCTGAGTGGAACTACCTTCTAAGAAAAAATTTAAATTAGTATCTAACTAATCATAATTACTTAAACATTACTGTTGAATGAATAGCAATTAGATTATCTGCAGACTATAAAGTTGAGGTTTTGTATATTACCTTCAATTTTCTATATTTTTAATATTTTCTTGAATTTTATTTTTTCATCATTATTATATTATTAGTTTGATTTAACTTAATTTTTTTTATGAATTTTTGTTTTTTTTTTAAATTGTGACAGCAAATTTTAATTTTTTGATGTGTTCAACGTAGCTCAATGCATAATATATTCATAGATTTAATAATAAAAAAAAATGGTTTCAACTACCTATATTTTTGGCATCTAAATAATTTTAATAATATAAGTTGTTTTTACTAGCATAAGAGGTATCCCAGTGATTAATAAAATACCATTGAATTTTAAATTATGAAAATTCAGTGGATGTTCCCTTCTAAAACTTATAAAGTCATAACTTTAAATTTTAGCTAGTCTAGTTTAAGTATAGTATGAGTGAGTATTAGACTTAATATTTCCATTAAGAGGACGCTACACAGCCATTTGTTGTCTCCGTCTTACAAGTGCATAACATAACAAATTTACGCTTAGCACATCACGTTTAGCTATATTAGTTTAAAAATTAGAGTGAATCAACCTATTATGAAACATGGTGTTAAGAAAATTATCTATATTTGTATGTGTTTTTTACGATATTTCAATTTTGTAGCGAGTTATGCGGGTATAAAATGCGTAAGTTAAAAATGCTCATAACTCACTTAAAAACTAAGTTATCGTAAAAAGCCCACATACAAACACAGATAATGTTATTACCATCGAGTTTTATAATAGGTAAATTTACTCTAATTTTTTAACTAACGGAGTTCAACGTGATCTGCTGAGCGATAATTTGCTATGTTACGCACTTGTAAGGCGGAGACAATAAATGGTTGTGAAGCGTACTCTTAACGATTCAAAAATATCCAAATACACCACAACAACAAAAAATGTCAGTTGTAAGATAACTTTCGTTGTAAAACTCAAATTTGTAAAAAAAAAATCGGTTAAAAATTTTGAAATAATATATTGTAAAAAAGTTATTTGTATTGTAGTTGTTTAACTTCATGAATTACATGTACTTAAATTTTTATCACAATTCACATTTATCATAAGTATTGTGATTGTACTGAAAGGTAAATATGTACCTAAATTTAAAATAATGAAGTTAAAAGATTTGTTTTGCTACCTACATTGTCTACTAAGTTCATTCGGTTAAAATATCCACTTTGTGCTGGTCCCAAAGTGAGTCTTCAAAGCGTAAATCTTACGTTAGGTAAAAACTGATTTATTTCTAAAATGTTAAAATCCATCAATAATATATTTTTTATAATGATTTGATTTCTCAATACCAAAATAAAATAAATTATACATTATTATAAGTACTTCAGTAATTGGTTTAAACAAAAATTATTATCTATATCTAAATGTCAATATATATTATTTTTGTTTGTTTGTAATGATACAATAATTACAATCAATATAGATATGAGGATCACATTATAAAAATCAATCAATTACTTGAACAAGAATTGTATACACTACATTACTTTATACATTATTGAGTTAGTAGATAAATATATTGTTTATCCACTTATTTGAGAGGGGCTACTTATATGCAGTATATTAATGAAAATAATATAGAAAATCATGGAAACCACTAACATTTTGTTTTAATATTTATTTTCAAAGTACATTCCATTCATATTATTTTTAATGCGTTGTTAATTAATCAATTAAGCGTAGTTTTAATTGATATGTTTAGAATAACCTAATATATTATGTTCATTAGTTTTTGCAACATACTTATATGTCATAGGTACATGATTTATCCTTGTTTTTAACTGAAGCTATAATATAATTTTATGTATACATTCAAAATATAATGGATTTTAAATAAATATGAAGAATCAATCACGAATAACAAATTGCTGATATTCAATCTTGCATAACAGAATATAATATAATATATTTTAATCATAAAAACTACTTTTTTAATCAATTCTCAATATGGATCTTAAATATATAAAAGTCTGGTATATATTTTTAAGAACAATATATGTATAATATTTAAGGTCGTTCAAGTTTACTTATAAATGAAGTTGACCTTTAATGACCTCTGTGTTATCTACATTTTTTTATGTACGCCTATATTTTTTTAATAGTATAAAAATTGATAGAATAAATTGCTCAATAGTCACATATAAATTTATCAGGCATATTTTGTTTAACTATTGTATTTAGATTTAAGATTTTTTATTTAACTAACATAGCAATCAAAAATTTGGCTTTTCTTTACTATGTTTGGTAATTTTCCTTTGAATTTAAAGCGCATGGTGGTGTCATGATCTGTTATAAGACTTTAATAAAAATGTATAGTAAAAGAGTGTTTGTGCTTACAGAAGGTTATAATAAATTGGTCACTGTAACAAAGGGGGATTAAATTTGAATTCCAATTATATTATTATCATTGTATACGAAAACTGATTTTGAACAAAGGCTGGTCAATCAGGCAATCAGCCTATAATGTTTAATAATAATATTTTATAGATAACAACAAAATAATTAAGATGATTATTCTACATTCAAATATCTAATTTCATTTGAATTTAAACTTAAAATAGCGATAAAAAAAAAAAACTGTTTACATGTTTTAGATATTTTGATGACGGAGTATAATCTCTTTTTATAAATTTTCAATCCTTAACTTTAAAAACTGAACATTTTATATAAAAATACAATAATAACAATAATAAAAATACATACAATGTATCTTAAATATTTTTTAACTATTATTCTAATAACTTATGAGGAACCTTTAACTTGATTTTCCAGCTTACTTACCTAACGGGAAAAATGACATTTATTGACAATAGAATAAAATGAAAATTGTATCATGACGTATTGAAGAAAACGATAAGATAACATTTGAAAACATTTTTATTTTATTTTTTTAAGTTCATGGTTTCTAGTGTTTCTACAGTTATCTGATATTAAAGTACAAAATTATAAGAACATTGTTCAATGACAATTCGTTAATTTATAACTAAACATTTTTCTTTTGTTATGCGTCTTAACTATTAAATGGTGTAAAAAAAAGTACTAATATGAACATTTAAAGTATCTACAGTTGTTAGTTTTTTAGTTGCACCAAACAAACTAAATCCAATTTGTCAAAACTAGGTTTATGTAAAAATCCCCTCTTTCTTTAATTAGTTTTTGATTTTTTCCCAAGGTTTTGAAAACTTGGAAATATTCCATTTTTATGAAAATTGAAGCATTGTTTTGACTACTTATTGTGTATACATACACACACAAATACATCATGGTCATTGTATCTGATATTGAATCTAATAAATTAATTTATTCAATTGTCATAAATAGGTGGCTTATAAAAAAATGTTTATCATCTTGTCATATTTGTTACTTTTAGGCTATATTTAAATTGCGTCATACAAAACAGATTGTATATTACAATTATAATTTAAAGAAAAAAATGATATAGGAATTTTTTATCCATATATTTTTTTTTTTTAATTTATTAGTTAATGAATACAATTAAAAACTTTAAAATGAATTAATTAAATTTTTAAACATGTATGTAATTTTTTAATTATCTACATTTTATATTTCAGTTGATTCATAATGTCAGCTAAAGCAATAAGTGAAGCAACCGGAAAAGATATCATAAATAGAAATTTAGCTCCATTAACATCTGCCGTGAAATGCCGGTTTGCATCAGTGAATGAAAGTACAAAATGGGAAGACCTTGTGTTGGATAACCCATGGCTTAAAGCTGAAGTATTAATTTTATATATTTTATTTTTAATTAAAATGTATAACACTTTTAAACATTTTTACATTTTTAGAGTTTAGTTGCTAAACCTGATCAATTGATCAAGCGTCGTGGTAAATTAGGTTTGATCAAAGTAAAAACTGACTATTCTGGAGCTAAACAATGGATTCTAGAGCGTTTGGGAAAAGACCAACAAATTGGTCGTGCCAATGGGAAATTGAAAAATTTTATCATTGAACCATTCATTCCTCACAAAGCTGTATGTATAAAACATACTTTTTTTATTTAAAATAAATTAATATTTATATAAGAATTTTTTTGTGTAGGAAGAAGAAGCATATGTATGCATCTACTCTCATCGTCATGCTGATACAATTCTCTTCCATCATGAAGGTGGTGTAGACATTGGAGATGTTGACGCCAAAGCATTAAAACTTGAAGTACCAATTGGACAAAATGTAACTGAGGAGCAAATCTTGGAAAAGCTATTGACCAAAGTCAGCCCAGCCAAACAAAAGTAAAATCATTGTAAAATAACTAATACATTTTATAATTCATAAAAATTCATTATATTTTAGAACCATTGCAACATTCATTGTTGCTTTATACAAAATGTATGTTAACCTTTACTTCACATATTTGGAAATAAATCCATTAGTAGTAACTGATAGTGCTATATACATCTTGGATTTGGCTGCAAAAATTGATTCTACTGCTGATTTTATTTGTCGTGCTTCTTGGGGTGAAATTGAATACCCACCACCATTTGGACGAGATGCTTTCCCCGAAGAAGCATATATTGCAGATTTAGATGCTAAGAGTGGAGCTTCACTTAAGGTAAATCATAAGGAAAAAATTAAGTACATTTGTTTAGTATCATTTTAACTTCAAAGATTTTTCAATTAATTTCAAATTGTTTTTTGTTTTATTTAGTTAACAATTTTAAACAAAAAAGGACGTATTTGGACAATGGTTGCTGGCGGTGGTGCATCTGTTATTTATGCTGATACCATTTGTGATTATGGTGGGGCTAGCGAATTAGCCAATTATGGAGAATATAGTGGTGCTCCATCAGAACAACAAACTTATGAGTATGCTAAAACCATTTTAAGTTTAATGACTCAAGAAAAGCATCCAGATGGCAAAGTTTTAATTACTGGAGGCGGTATCGCTAATTTTACCAATGTAGCAGCAACATTTAAAGGTATTGTCACAGCTTTGACAGAATACCAGACTAAAATTTTAGATCACAATATCACAATATACGTTCGTCGTGCTGGTCCCAACTACCAAGAAGGTCTTAGAATTATAAGAGAAGTAGGAAAAACTTTACGTATCCCTATTTATGTATTTGGACCAGAAACCCACATGACAGCTATTGTTGGATACGCTTTGGGTAAAAAACCAATACCAAAAGAAACTGAACAGGAATCTGTAACAGCCAATTTTCTCTTACCTGGTGGACAGGTAAAATAATAAAATTAACTTACAATTAAGTTAATTGTTAACTATTTAAAAAACAATGTTTAGGACTCAAATTCTGTGAATGCACAACAAGAAGTTGTTGATGGTTCTAAAAGTGATGCTACAAGTCCAACAGTAACATCAACTGTACGACCTAAGATAACTTCAGTGGCTCCTTCTGTCAAACCTTTATTTGGAAGCAATACTAGAGCTATTGTTTGGGGAATGCAAACTAGAGCTGTACAGGTAAATTATAAATATTATATTTAATTTTGTTCATTATTTTAATGCACAGTCTTACCTCCTAGGTAGTCAAAATATGATAAACTAATTTTATTTTCCAGAGTATGCTTGATTTTGATTTTGTTTGCCGAAGACATGAACCGTCAGTTGCATGCCTTGTATATCCATTTACTGGTGATCATAAATTGAAATTTTACTGGGGGCATAAAGAAGTTTTAATTCCTGGTAAGTGATACCTATATATTCATTTGACACATGTTCATCAAACAATTTTTTTTAAATTTTTTAGTGTACAAAAGAATGGAAGATGCCATGTTGAAACATTCAAATGCTGATGTCTTAGTAAACTTTGCATCTTTGCGATCTGCTTATGACAGTACGATTGAAACTCTTAATTATCCTCAAGTAAGATTGAAATGCTCTGTGGTGGTTTTCTATCTTAACATAATTTAATTTTCAATATTTATGCAAATTCTATAGATCAGAACTATTGCTATTATTGCTGAGGGCATTCCTGAAAATATGACAAGAAAATTAATATTGTTGGCCAATGAAAAGAAAGTTACGATTATTGGACCTGCCACTGTTGGTGGTTTAAAACCGGGTGGTTTTAAGATTGGTAACACTGGGGGTATGATGGACAATATTTTACATTCCAAATTGTATAGAGCAGGAAGGTAATATTTCAACTTATATAGCAATCCTTTAGGACTATAAAAATTGATTAATTTAAGTTTATAATTGTTCTTATAGTGTTGCATATGTTTCTCGATCTGGGGGAATGTCAAATGAGTTAAATAACATCATTTCGAGAACAACTGATGGTGTTTATGAAGGAGTAGCTATTGGTGGTGACCGTTATCCAGGCACTACATTTATGGATCACATCATGCGATACCAAGCAGACCCAGAAATTAAAATGATTGTACTGTTGGGCGAAGTTGGAGGAACTGAAGAGTATGAGGTTTGCGAAGCTTTGACTAAAAAGAAAATCACCAAACCACTTGTTGCCTGGTGTATTGGAACTTGTGCCAGTAAGTACCCTTATTCATAGGCTTAAGAAAGACTATGTAGGACCATCACCGTTTCTATTATGAATTATTTGATCTTTCTTTTATCTTTATCAGACGCTGCTTTCATGTACTGCAAAACATTAAGTTTTTAGATCTTTTTCTATGGTATTCCATCCTTGCTGAGATTTTGCCTCTAGATATTTTCCCCATTCATTTGTTTTCTGTGGTTTTCTTTTTGAGTAGGTATTTTCTTTGCGAAACGTGTCCTGCCCATACTAACCTCTTCCTGACTAAAATCCATCATAAATTTGGCTTATTACACAGTTCTTGCAAGTTTTTATTTATTCTTCTTTGGAAACTTTCCAAGTCATTATTTTTTACCAAACCTTATATTTTCCTCAGTATGTTTCTTTCAAAGCCCTGTAGCTTTCTTCATCTCTTTAAATTGTTTGACTACATCATAAATGCATATAATTACGAGACTAGAAATTAGAAATATATTTAAAAACAATATGTATTTTTATCAGGTATGTTTACTTCTGAGGTTCAGTTTGGTCATGCCGGTTCATGCGCCAACTCTGATCAAGAAACTGCTACTACCAAAAATGTCAGCCTTCGAGAGGCTGGTGCGTTTGTTCCAACTTCATTTGACTTTTTGGGTGATATTATTCATGATGTTTACAAGAAATTGGTGAAAGAAGGCGCCATCATTCCTCAAGCTGAATTACCACCACCAACTGTTCCCATGGACTATTCTTGGGCTCGAGAACTTGGCCTTATTCGTAAACCTGCTTCATTTATGACTAGTATTTGTGATGAACGTGGACAAGAGTTATTATATGCTGGTATGCCAATCAGTGATGTTCTAAAGGCAGATATGGGTATTGGAGGAGTAATATCGCTTTTGTGGTTCCAACGTTCTTTGCCACCGTATGTTTGCAAATTTTTTGAAATGTGTCTTATGGTAACTGCTGATCACGGGCCTGCTGTATCTGGTGCACACAATACTATTGTCTGTGCAAGAGCTGGTAAAGATTTAGTTTCATCTCTGGTCTCTGGATTATTGACTATTGGAGACAGATTTGGTGGTGCGTTGGATGGAGCTGCTAAACAATTTACTGAAGCATATGACTCTGGGTTGATTCCAATGGAGTTTGTAAATCAAATGCGTAAGAAGGGTTCACTCATCATGGGTATTGGTCATCGTGTAAAATCGGTAAGTCGTTAATTTTTCATACCTATAGAAATATTGACTTTGATTTTGGTTAATTTTTTTTTAGATTAACAATCCTGACATGAGAGTTAAGATAATAAAAGAATTTGTTTTGGAAAACTTTCCAGCTACACCATTATTGAATTATGCTTTAGAAGTTGAAAAAATTACCACATCCAAAAAACCCAATCTTATATTGAATGTTGATGGATGTATAGCTGTATCATTCTGTGACTTGTTGAGAAATAGTGGAAGTTTCACTCGTGAAGAAGCCCAAGAGTACATTGATATGGGCTCAATTAACAGTTTGTTTGTACTCGGAAGAAGTATTGGATTTATTGGTAATTAATACATCATGATATGAAAGATATTTTAAAAAAGTGCCTGTGCAATTATTTATTTTTTCTTTCTCACTGATGCTTAACATAAATAAAATGTACAATTAAGATCTTTTTTCATGATCTGTAAGTTTTCTAGCTGTAAAATCACTTATTACAAAAATTGTAGAAGTTAATATTTTTTAAGGTTTGACATAACAATAATTATATATTTTATTATCAACCAACTTAATATTAGGCTTTAAAAATAAAAGTAAATTTGTAAATTTAAATTGATATAAAATTGTTGAAAAATGTATATGTCATTGCTTAAAAATATTAATTTCTATAATTTTTCTAAGTAATGAATTACTTTCTAACTACTCAAAATAAAATTGTTTTATGCAATTGGAGTTTGTTTGTTTTGCATGGTCAGAAAGAGAAAACAATCAGTGCACTGACATCCTCTCAGTAAATATTAAAATATATTTTCAACTAATATTCAATTTTGTATTTTTAGGACATTTTATGGATCAAAAGAGATTAAAACAAGGGCTTTATCGTCATCCATGGGACGACATTTCTTATGTCTTGCCAGAACAATATAACTAGGAGAATTTTTTTAATTTTGTTTTCTATTTTTAATTGGTCGACAAATGAACAAATACATTCGCGCCATATAAATACCAATAGAAGTTTTGGTTGCGCACAATTTATTACCTGATAAGTCTACACACAAGCATTTTTTCCATCTCAGTTTCCAAAATTTAAAACAGTTTTACATTTGATTAGATATCAATATTAATAATTATTACTCTGTACATAATAATATCTATTTATTCATTGGGTTTAAATGTAAACCTGTACAAAAATTGCATACATTTTTAATGCACAGTCTTATTTTTTTTGTTGGTCTTTCAAAGATTTTTAGAAATTTTTAAGATAAAATAAGTTTGTTATTATTGACTTGATTATGTATTGACTTAAATAATGGTGATAATATTCAATTTTTAGATTTTTATTTTCGTATTTTTTAGTGTTATTTCAGATGTAAACTCTCAAACCAGTCTGAAGTGTTTAATAAATGTCTCCAACTTCTTGGTTGGTTAAGACAATACTTTACCTTATTCTTAGCTATATTTTAAACCTTAAATTTCCAAGTGTACTGATTTAAACTTCGCTAATTGTTTGTAGGACTAAGAGAAACAATAAACATACACATTATATAAATACTTAACTGTGCATTTGATATTGTAATCAAATGTGTATTATTTAAATACTGATATTACAAATAAATAAAGTAAATTTAGTTTTTAGTTTAGCCTTTATAGGCTAATAAGGCTAATTAGGTAATAAGGCTACAGATCAGTGGCATAGCCAGGAATTTTGCATGAGGGAGGTTGTCTGTCTCGCCAAAAACTACAATATTTCTTTTAATTACTCTTTTTGTAATAAAATAATACTTGTAACAAATTATATAGGTGTTTAAACTTTTTTTTTTATTTAGTATGGTTTCAATATTTTAACTGCATCCTTCTTGGGGTGTGATAGTAGTTATTAATACAACTGTAAAAGGTAGGCTCGGGGGCTCATATTATCGAAGTACTGTATAATACATTTATTAACCAAGGCTGAGTGATAAATACACAATTAAGAGGATGTGATACCCGCATATGTTGTCTCCGTCTTACAATTGCGTAACAGCAAATTTTACGGTCAACAGATCATGTTTAGTTCCGTTAGTTTAAAAATATGAATGAATTTATCTCTTATAAAATGTATAGGTAAGAATATTATTTAGAAGACCTGATGAGCTTTACTATATTTTAATTTTGAGGCAAGTTATAAGCATTTTAAAGTTGTAAATGTTTTTTACATCTTAAAATATTCATTAAGTGATCTGCTGAGCCTAAAATTGTCCATGTTACACACTTGTAAGACGGAGTATGGAGACAACACATCCTCTTAATCATGATAAATAATATAAGAAAGAATATTATATAGATCATAGATTTAAGTTCTAAGAAGTATTAATTATAATATATGTTTACTAGATAAAAGACAATATTTTAATATTTTCATTATAAATTAAAATATATGGCTATAATCAGAGGTTAAAGTGGGAAAAAATTGCAGAGGGGAGTAATGTCTCCATATAGTTCTAAGCGTTCCATATATAATTTTATGTATAATGTCTAATGTATAAAAATCCTAATTTGTTAAAGGGGACACTTTTTAACCGCCTTCAGAGGTAAGGAGATTGAGTCCTCCTACGTCCCTCCACTTTAACCCCTGGGCCTATAATGGCTAAAATAAACACAGTCGATGCAGGAAGGCTATATCCCCCTAAGCCACCTCACTGATTACACCACTGTGACAGATGTAAGAAAAAGTATAGACTTAAACAATTCTATAGTTAATATAAATCATATTTCACTAAACTTTAAGATTTTATTAATTAATACTTCGCTTTTTAATTCAAAATTAAGACATTAGTAATAACATAAATGCTGGTTGGTGATAATAATTTAAGTTAAAACCCGAAATTAAGAATATATCTAAGAACTTTGTTTAAAAAAAAATAAAAGAAGAAAGCGTTAAACTTATCAGAAACAGAAACACAATTACAAGTATTATAGTGTTATCTTTAAATGTTAACTTCCTTTTTGAAAGTTATTTCATTTTTGTATAAATAATAATGTAAACGTAAGAATCATCAATTCTAGATCAAATTATCTATTTGATTTTGATATGTTTACCTGTTAATTGTTATGGTGCAAATTCAAATTCCCATTGATATATTTTTAAAATTCCAATTCATTTAAAGGACACTAGATCATCCATCTAATAAGTACCTCCGGCCTACATGGTATACCTATGCTATTTTATTAAAACAAAAATGTGTATCATAAACAATAATGAAAACCTTCAAAATAAAAACATAAAATTTAAAATTTGGTTTAATTGAAAATATATAATAACATAAATAACTATTAAAAAAAAAAAAAAAAACGCTTGTAAATACAAAATATAAAACTATAAGAATTACCATTTTAATTTTAAGGTTATGTATAGTTATTATACAGAAAATTTTCTGTTATGCATTTGAATAAGACGAAAACAATAAATGCCCGTGTAGTGTCATCCTCTTAACATAAAACACTAATAAAGATGTTTACAGATATGAGTTTAGTAAATATTATGAGGACGATATTGATTTCGGAGTTACTCAAACTCAGATATTAGGATTTTATCCTAAATATAAGTATCCCAATAATAGTGTCCAAAAAAAAAATTGGTTCACAAAATAATGTATAATTCATAAAAAGATAAGTATAGGTAAAATCGAAATGTCTTAATTTATAAATATGTATTTTCATTAAAATGTTTTATAAATGTATGTACAAATAAATAACCGAAATCATAGATAGGCAAGCCTTTTTTTATAACATTTAAAACAGTTAGGTAGTCAGAGATATTAAAGTACTCAAAATTGTAAATAATATTGATAATTCATAGTATTTTAATCTCTGGTGGAAAAATATAAATTACTTAATAGTCGCATAAAAACTTAATTATAGTGACATAGCCCAAAGGTTGAAGGATGAATTTTGTAACCATTATTATTCTTACAAAACAAAATTACATATTTCCTGGTATTTTAATTTTAAATTCTGAGCAGAGTGATGAATGTGAAATAAATAAAAAAATTTTACATGATGTGTACTATTTGTTTATTTCTTAATGTTTTTTTTTTTGTGTGTGTGTACACGAGAAGTTAGCAGTAATTTACAAATGTGTTTCTTCTAATAACTCTGAAGAAGGATCGTATTTTGACCATCAAATCCGGGCTTTATCTAACATTGATTCATTGATGAACAAAAAAATTCAGATTACATTCACTTAGATGTTGGTGTAACACTTGTTGATACCATTTAACCATTTAATCGTATTTTACAATTTGTTTACTTTTGAAGTGGAAATATTTCCCACCCGACTTCAAAACATATTTATAGATGGCTTAAGGAATCGTTAAGCTACATTTTTACGTGATTTATACTGTAAAAATGTAAAATGTTGGTTTGAACAATTAAAGGGATCGAAAATAGTTTTTTAATCCTCAAATATGTTTTATGTATTTTTATATGGAAGGAATTATATTTTTACCATCAAATCTAGGCTTTACCAAACATATATAGGTAGGTACGTAGATTATTAAGTTGTGAAACAAAAAATCGAAAATTGTTGTATTTTTTTCACATAGAATATAGATGATAGTGTGACACTTGTTAATGTCAATTCACAATTAATTTTAAAGGGGAGATATTGCCAAGCCGACTTCAAAACATATCTAGATGGCTTAAGGCGTCGTTAAGCTTAATTTTTACTAAAGAAAAATTGTAAAAATGTAGGATTGAACTAGTATGGGAATCGAAGATAGTTTTTTTAATCCTCAAATATGTTTCATTTATTTTTATGTAGAAGGAGCGTGTTTTTACCATCGAAACTGAGCATCAACCATCATTCTTTCAAACGTTGACAAACAAAAAATCGCAAATTTTTGATTTTTTTTTTTCACATAGATGTTGGTGTGACACTTGTTGATGGCAATTCACATTTTATTTTACAATTTGTCTAATTTTAAGGTGAAAATATTGCCTAGCCAACTTTAAAACATATCCAGATATCTATGACGTTGTTAGGATAAATTTTTACCAAAGAAAAATTATATAAACGTAGGTTTGAACTAGTATAGGGATCGAAACAAGTAGAATAAAAAGGGGCATTCTGATGGCAATCCTTACGATCCTAATTACGATCCTTACAATCTTTACGATTCTTTCAATCTTTGGTGGGGCTATGGACAAGAATAGCACTCTCTATGATTTAGTGATATAGTGGCACCACTGCAAAGAAGTGCCAAGATTAATTTTGGTAATAGGTAGTTAATTATTAAACTCAAAATGAACAAAATTCGATTCTTCTTCCTGTTAATAATTGCTTTAATATAATTATTTGCCTATAAGTAATCTACCTAAATACCTAATCTAATATTACACTAAACTACTACCATTCCTAATTTGTTAACAACTCAAACTTGCCTTTGTTGATACATCGAAATCTGAAGATCTTTTCGGTGACTTAAGAAAAGGACTAAGTTCTTGAATTAATGTATTAGCCAAATTTTTTGTAAGTCTATAGTTTTTAATAAATGCCGAATCTATATGTTCAAATGAGTTTATGATATTATTATTAACAGTTCTTGGGTTAGGTTGAAAATGAATTTGATTTTGCTGATTTTGGATTGCGAATAAATAAGCTATTTCGTCGTCATTCGCCATAGTTAATAAAGTAAAATATGTAATTAATTTTAATAAAAAACGAATAGGTAATTCGATTTAGTAAAATTGAGTTAGGTAATATGTATTATAACCATTATATGTACAATATCAGATTAGCCGTTATCATAATTAAAAATACAATCAATGCACGACGTCGTATACGACAACTTTTGGCGAGTGGTTAGACCAACACTTTTTAAAGTCGCATAATTTTTCATACGTCTTTAGGAATTCAAGAATAGACTATTTCAAATATCGCTCGACAATTCCTTAATGTCGTATACGACTTATAGTAGATAGCGCCGTTCGAGAATTAACCCCCTGACCTCCCCGACCTGCAACCCGATCACACAAGTACGCGATGTATTTTTACCCCACCACCCTTCGATAGTCCTATCCACTGCCCGATCATCACGTGACCGATTCATATATTAAATTTTGTCCCTCCACGGCTCCACCACACCCACTACCGTTCAACATATATTTTATTCCTATTTATATTTTTTATCATTTAGTCTTTTACATATTATTATACTTACAAACAACAATTTAAAATACCTATTAGTGAACAACACATTAACAACTAATTTATACTATGCAATCTGAACTTTCCCACGAAATGCTATCATACCTCAAAAAAAAAAAAAAAACACTACCTACCGTTTAATAAAGTTAATATATCATAATCTAATTAATAATATTCCATACATACAGTGGATTCCGTTTAATGTGGCCATGTGGGCACGTTGGGACCAGCCCTATTTGCTACTTCTATTCCTACATTAGTATTAAATTGTTGTTGTTTATTTTGCATAAGTGCATGGTTATAATCAAAATATGTTTTTATGAGATTAGTGAAATTCGTGTATGTAGGTATATATTATCTCAACAAAAACACTACGTCAACTCCGTGTAAAAAAACGCTAAGTAAAAAAAAAAAAATAAATAAATGCAATAAAATGTGTGATATAAGGTGGAATCTAAGTAAATAGTTTAATGAATAAAATGTATGTATAAATAATTAATTCAAATTTAATAAAAATTGGTTATTTATATTAATTTATAATATGAATTATTTTAACTCAAATTGATCCAATTTTGGTTTACTTAGCCGGAAACAATTTATTTATTGTAATGGTGCTTTCATTATTTATTACATAAACTATTAGTACTTGGCTATACATTTTTTAGACTGAATCTTCCGGCCAAGTAAACCAAAATTGGATCAATTTGAGTTAAAATAATTCATATTATAAATTAATATAAATAACCAATTTTTATTAAATTTGAATTAATTATTTATACATACATTTTATTCATTAAACTATTTACTTAGATTCCACCTTATATCACACATTTTATTGCATTTATTTATTTTTTTTTTTTTACTTAGCGTTTTTTTACACGGAGTTGACGTAGTGTTTTTGTTGAGATATCATTAGTTTTTATTAGGGTCAAGATATTTTTTATTTTTTTTTTCCATTATTATGATGTAATGTCTTATTTATAATTTTTTTAAGATGTTTAAACATATCGTTCTGTACAAAAGTACATTTTGTTTCCTATACTTCAGCACCCATTTTAATACTCTATCTGCAGTACACCTACCTTGAACCAGAGGCATTTTAAATTTACCAATTGATCTATTGGTACATTTTTCAATATTTAATAAAATGGAAATAACTGTTTGGATTTTGGATTCTTTCTTTTTAGTGGTACTTCATGTACCGTGTTAATACTGCACTGTTTAATAGTAGTACTATTATAACTTTCAACTACGATTTTAGATTGAGTAGACTCCTGATATTTTTTTTCCTCATATCTCGCGCCTTTTGGAGTTAAGTTACCATTTTTAATGTAGACACAATTCGACACAAATATGAAGACAGTCACAATAAAGTATTATAAATTATAATAAAGACTGTTATAATAATAATTATTATTATAACGACTATATATTATTTAACAATAAAATGCTCAATGGAAAATGATAGATAGTCGATACGGTTAGGTTTGGTGATACCACGTGCATTGAATAATAATATTATGGACACGAGACAATAACGCCGACAACAAGCTCGTACGCAGGACGCGAGACGAAAGAACGAAATTTCAAATTACGAAAACAGAATGCACCGATACCGATAACTGATAAGCGATTGTGGACCATGTTCGCGTGTTAGTATGTTGTATGTGTCTAGCGGTGGGGGGAAGCAATAGTAGTGGGAGACACACGCCGCCGTCGCAAGAATCCTCTCACTCGTCCCGTCAACATGACGCGTTTAATACGGCAGCCGGCGGCGAAAGTAATATAAAATGATCACTTAAATATCCACAGTTTTTTGATCATAACTAAAATACTATTCAACCGATTCTATTTAAAATTATAAAAGCACGTAGCCTATGATTTTCTCGATCGATTGATATCTCATTCTAACTATTTGGTTCATTTATTAGACCTACAGCCTTTAATAAAGAATACCAAAATATTAACACGTATTAAATGGGAATGTTTAGGTTTCTGTATATATACACGGTCGAGTGCTTCGCCTTCCTTTTTTTTTTACTTAGCTCGCGACACTACCGTGTCGCTGGATGATTATTGCTTAATTTTTGTACATTTTTGAATAACATCTACATAATATATATTTATTATGTTTTGATAGTGCTTATTATAAATTGTATTGTTGTTTGATTTCATAATGACTTTAAGTGTTGTGTTGTGTATAATTTTGGGTAATACAATGGGTACATGGGTACAGATATTTATTGTGGTTTTTTGGTAATAACATATTAAATATTATTATGATGATATTGAATCATGAAGCTGTGTTGTGCAGTGATGTAGATATCATTACATCCACTTCGATTTTTTTATATTCATTCATTCATCATCTAAAGGCCTCGCCTTGTCGTGATAGCCATAAGTCTCTGTCATATGCAATGTTTTTCAATTTTGAATATGTTGTGACTTACATGAGATGTTTGAGGTCTTGGAAATATGATGTTCTTGGGCGTCCTCTAGATATTTTCCCCAAGGTTTTTCCTTCGAAGATATTTTTCATAAATGTGTTATGTCTGAATAGGTGCCCTATTAATTTCATTTTCCTTTTTAATGTGCGTTTTATTATATTCCTTTTTTCGCTTACATCTTTTAACACTTGCTTATTTGTTTTCCTTTCAACCCATGATGTATTGTGCATTTTTCTCCAAATCCACATTTCCATTGCTTTTTTTATATTATGTCCTTCTAATATGAAATAGGTAATCGGTACAAATTATTAAATTTTGATAGTGAGAAAAAGTTATTTAATATTGACATCATTGTTTGTATTTGTTTCATATGATTAATAGTTATATAATTTTGATTAAATATATTTTATGGAGTAAATGTAATTAATTAAATATAATGGGTAAATAATGTAATTAAAGTGGTTAAATAGTTTGTTATATAAAATAATGGTTAAATGACTTTGTTTTTATATAAGTATTGTTAAATATTTTGTGAAGTAAAGTAGTTTTTATGTAATATATTAACAATGATTAAATATTTTTTGAAATTAACCTAACCTAACCAGCGGGAAAGAGGTTGTTGTGGGTACCTGAAAGAACGGCTCTCAAAATCCCATCCCGTGGGAGTCTGGAGAGTCGCTTGAAACCCAATTACCGGCCTTAAATGAGTTGCCGGGGAGCCGCTATCCGTTTGGCGCCAGGGCGCCCGTGTACGAATTTCCGGAGGGATGAGGACTCGTTGCGAAGGTTGGCATGTGCCTTCCTGTGAGATGATGGTGAAACGGCCAACAGGTCCTCTCCGTCACACAGTTGGTTATCGTTGTATGTTATACTTATCCATCCATTATTTATAAATTATCGCTACAATACCGTTAGGTAAGTACTCCAAGTTTTAATGATACGCACGTCCACGTGGGTGAAGTTGGTCCTCCAAGCAAATTCTAAAGACTTCAAATATAGATTAATATTTAGCAAGTTATTAGCAAGTAATTGCAAGTTAGCAGTTTCGTCCAAAAACAAAAAAAACATGAAAGTAAGGGCCAACTTCACGTAGCCCTATCGACTCCAAACCTGTACCAAAACATCCCCTAGCAATTGCAAGTAAAATCAAGTCTGTTTTCAATATTTATAAGTCGTTTCCCTTTCCCACAGGGGTGGTTTTTTGCCGTGAAGTTGGCAGTGTTAACTGTTTATCTAGATACATTTATCTATGTTATATATAGAAAATGTTATTTATCTATTATCGTTATCTAGGTATAGTATAGGAATTTTCATCTATTATCTTTATCAAAATAAGTTCCTCTCAATAATCTACTATTTTTATCTAGATAATATTTTAGTTATCCATTCCCAACACGGGAAGTTGGCCCTACCGATTTACCCTATCGACCCCAAGCCTGTACCAAAACATACCCCAGCAATTGCAAGTAATAGCAAGTCCGTTTTCAAAACTTGCAAGACGCCCCCATACCGCACACATCATTGCGGTCCGTGCATTTATAATTATTTATTATTTGTTACTTTTTGAATATTTTTAATAAATAATTTTTATTTTATACCCATATTATGTTATTCTTACTTGTAACACTTTAAAAAAAAAATACGTAAAAATGTTCAAAAAGTAACCAAAAATAAATAATTATTATAAACAGACAATAGCAGGAGCAGCTCTATGTGATTTTAAAATTAGGACTAACATTTAGAGCGAAACTTAAGCTCATGGATCCATTGCATTCATTCAAATTAATATTATTTAAAATCATAAATTTTATTAAAACGAAATACGAAATATTAAAACTGACCCTCCAATTGGAAACTCTGCACGTTGTAAAACATTTGTTTTTACATTCTGGAATTCTATACTATGTCATAACTCATAAGTCATAACAATATAGCCATTATATATTATATTATATAATTATATATATACGGGTTGTCCCGCGAGAATTTTCCCATTGCGATATCTCACATACTAATGGAGATATCAAAATTCTGGTTTTATAATAAGATTCACAGGGATAAGAAATACAATTATTTCATTTTTTAATTTATTTTAATGTTTTTGTAAAAAAATTAAAAAATATATTTTTTTATTTAATTATTTCAAAAAAAAAATTAAAGATAGCCATTTTGTTGAGTTTATTTTACTGAAAATATTGACGTTTCAAAATTTTATTTTCATTAATTTCCTGATTTTTAATATTTTTTAGTTTTGAAGAAATAAAATATGATTATAAATGTATAACTATTAGGAACACAGAAAGTATTCGGCCGGCCGTAAGGGAATGCGGGTGGCGCGGCGGGTCACATGTTTGATAACATTATTACGGTGTTAAATAATTCACAATTTTTCTCGAAACTAAAAAAAATATTAAAAATCAGGAAATTAATGAAAATAAAATTTTGAAACGTCAATATTTTCAGAAAAATAAAAAATGGCTATCTTTAATTTTTTTTTGAAATAATTAAATAAAAAAATATATTCTTTAACTTTTTTACCAAAACATTAAAATATGAAATAATTGTGGTTCTTATCTCTGTGAGTCTTATTACAAAACCTGAATTTCGATGTCACCATTATTTCGGGAGATATCGCAATGGGTAAATCCTCACGGGGCCTGTATATATATATAGCCAGGATGGTCTTAAGGGCCGTAATTAATAAAAAAAAATGTATAGCCATTATAGGTATTATAAGACTGACCATTTGGCATTTATGTATTAATTCGAATTAAAATACATATTTTTCTTTTACAATTTTTAAAACATTGAATATCAGCTATTCAGGTGTATTTTGAATAATTCAACGATAAATTTAGAGAATTAAAACTAACGGGCACAGTTCACTGATCAGAAGCGCATCACATTGATCAGCCAACAATCGGCGCGCGTTTGGCGTCTGGTGGATCGTAACACGTTTTCGCATATCGATAAGAAATGTATTATTCTTATTTCTTTTTAGATAACGCAATTTGTAGAGCTAGTCGGTGTTTTTTATACAACTATACAATTAAACAAATAGCCTTGGAACAATTCATATCTAAACTGACGATACCCGTTTGCGTACATTTAACCTTTTTTGCGACTTGTTTGCGTACAAATGTACAACTCGATAAACTAAAGCAAAAGTCTACTAAAACCCTTAACAAAAATAATATTTAAGATTGTTTTCAACGTTTTCCTTGCATCTTAACAACAGATCATTTGATTTTAAAACACGAAACTCACTATACTTATAGTTTTCAATATTAAAACAACGTTTTCCTCTGCGCGTTTCAAAAACATTTGATATTTGAATGTCCATAGACCATAGTACTACACGAAATATAATGACTATGCTATCTACATACATTCGTATGCATTACACGTTCGACTAAATAATAGGCATATAGTAACATCCAGCGGTCATCAATAACAAACACATTTATCTAAAATCACATTATCGTTTAGAATCTCACATTAGTTAATCAATTTCGTCATTTCATGTAGATTATTGAAATTTTGCTCTACAAGTAACAATTTAAGTCTAATTTAATAGCTGTACGCAAACGAGTTGTCATTTTCAGGTCAAAATTAGAATTAACCGGTTTTCACGTTTTTCGATGTATGCAAACGGGTTGTCAGCTTACAGGTAAAAAAGTTGTGTACTGTGCGCAAACGAATTTCACCAGATAAAATACACACACGAAAAAGGGCTGCATCCGAGTTGGGTCCCGAATTATTTTAGGTACTACACTAGTTGGGTCCCGGATTTTTATAGTTACTACACTAGTATTGGGTCCTGAATTATTTTAGCTACAACATTAGTTCTTGAATATGTTTTGGTAAGTACTACACTATACATACTAACATTTTCCTTCCCATTTTAACAAACTTAGAACTGTCTATAATCTATTTAGACCACAGATATGGTTAAAAATGTTTTTTTGCTTTTCCATTAAAATATAATTTATTATAATTTTATAAAAAATAAATCACTTTTGTGTTGATAAAAATATTAAAAATTTTAAAAACCAAGTATAAAAATACATATTATATAATATAAATATAGCCATATATAGGCGTAAGTGAAAAAATATTAAAAATTTTATAATTCTTCATATACCTATTATACCTATTATATGGCTATATTTAAATTAAATAATATGTATTTTTATACTTGGTTTTTAACATTTTTAATATTTAAAAAAAAAAACTGTAAAACACATTTTTAACCATACCTGTGGTCTAAATAGATCATAGACAGTCTGTTAAAATGGGAATGCAAATGTTAGTATAGTGTAGTACTTACCAAAAAATATTCAGGAACTAGTTGGAATACCTAAAATAATTCGGGACCCAACTTGTATAGTACCTATAAAAATCGGGTGGCTACTAGTTGCGTCTCGCGGTAAAAATTTCTTCCGAATTGCGGCCCGAGTTTTTTTGGGATGCATACGAATTGCGGCCCGAGTTTTTTTGAGTTACCTATGAATTGCGTCCCGGAATTTAAAATTAAATTAATTATATGTATGTAATTATATTTTATTATGTTATAATATGCATTGATTTTCATTCAAATATGCAAAAATATGCTAACAAAAATGCATGTTAATTAAATTTATTAAATTTAAAAATGACAAATATATATAATTCATTAAATGAGTAATATGGACAAAAAATGTATTAAATATATATCTATTTGAAATAATTGATGTATACCTAATGTAGATATTAAGCTATGTATTTTGTATAAAGTAGGATGTTGCATTTTGAACATTCACTCATCTAAATAAAAAGTCATGAACAATAATAAATTAAAATAAATTAAGTATATTTTTAATATTTCCAAGTTACCTGAAGAGTTACAGTTGACTACTAAAGACTTAAATTTTCAGTAAATATACTCTAAAATCGAGAAAAACTTCGTTCTACATCCGTTGAAGATATCAGGGCGTACATATAAGGTATACCAAGTCACTGCATGATAGGTCTTTCGGTTAAGATTAAATTATCTAGAATTGAAAAAACCCGGGCCGCAACTCGCCTGTACCCAAAATAAACTCGGGTCGCAATTCGGAGTAGACCTTTTTTCGTAAATATTTTCGGGACGCAACTAGTATGCAGCCTGAAAATCCGGGACCCAACTAATATAGTACCTTTAAAAATCTAGGACCCAACTAGTATAACACCTGCAATTAGCCCCTAGTACTCGGGACCCAACTCGGATGCGCCGAAAAAAAGGTTAGAGTACAGGAAACCCCCGTCTGCTGTGCTGTACCGTATTTCCTGTTATCGATTGATAATAACTGATGTTATTATTATTATGTGAATAGGTATAGATATACAAGTTACACGGGAAAATGTATTTTTGCCGATTTCAACCATTTAAAATCAAAAAATTGAAAATCGGGCGACGTGGTGACATCGGGAAGGCATTTGGAACAACTTTGTGAAAAAATTTAAATAGCGTAGTCACAAAATTGGTACATAAAAAAGTCCTGTTCTTTAAATAATAGGTAAATAAAATATAAAAATAAATATAATATAAAGATATAAAGATAAGGATTCGTAGATAAAATATTTAATATAATTTTTCACTCTTTTGTATTTATTGTGTTATAATAATTATTATTTTTAAATATTTAGTTCCTAATTTTATAGAAAATACGAGAAATATAAGTGGCTGACGTCAACTAAACCAATATCCTTTGGTTAATTACCGTGCGAAACAGTTTTTGCTATGTTACGCACTTGTTAGACGGAGACAACACATGCAGGTATCACGTTCTTTAAAAAAAAAGCAAAATTTAAATACATTTACATATTGAATATTAATATTTTTAACATAGATATACATTGACAGTGTACATATTTACCAATATCGTAAGTATTTAGGTACCTATATCAAATTATGATTGGTAATTTAAGAAAGTAAACAATTTAAATATGAATTATAAATAGGTAGGTATCTATAGTTGCAGATACATAAAAAATATCAAAATAATTATACTTATTTAGTAGTATCATACATTTATTTACAGGGGCATTTTAGGTGTAGTTCGTATACTGAAAATGGCACATACAAAATATTTTATTGTCTAGTGCTATACGGATTACGAATAGGAATGGAGATGTGTTCCACTAAATAGGTAGGTTACCTATGTGAGGATGATAACATGTAGTTGTGATTAAGATAACATATAAACGTAATATTATTGAACGAGTATCACTATATAGTGTACATGGTGTAATGATGTGCGCCTGAGCCATCATATCTCTTTTAAATTTAAAATGTGTATTAAAATATTTATAATAGGTTATAGGTCTACTAAAATCTATCAAATAGTATGAATTTTGAACCATTTCATAATAATTTCTATAGGTACTTCCAATGTAATCTTTTATTGAATCATAAGTCATCATATTTATAAAACATAAATGTGCTTATATAATATTAATCTCGTAGTTGAGAATTGAGCTGATTACTGATATCATATTATATTCATATTATTTAGACGATATACTTATACTATTATCATGTTAAAATAGCTTAATATTAATAATTATCCTTAGATATAGATAGCCGTATAGGCTAGGAATGCCTTATTGTAAATACATTTAAAAAAAGATGATATACTTATAACATATTATTCATTATACACATATAGCTCACAGATGGCAAATGTGTAAATACCTATATAAAAATAAACTAAAATTTTTCTTTCCATTAATTGTAGTATTATTAATCATATATTATTACTCGTTTAAAATTACGTTTTTAAATTTTTACATACATAATGTTGCCAAGCATGTTATTTTGTACAATTGCGTGTGCTGCGATCGCCGTTGCAAGGGCATCGAATATTTTAGTGTTTATACCGATGCCGTTTCCAAGTCATTTTCGTGGATTTCAACCATTGTTTGAAGAGCTATCCCGTAGAGGACACAACGTGACCGTAGTCAGTTCGTATCCCCAAAATCGTCAGATTGCCAACTACACAGAAATAGGACCATTTTTTTCCAAAAATGAACATGGTTTGTTAACCGTAAAAGTATAAGCAAGTTTTTTTTTTATTAGAAATAAGCCTCGGCAGCGGTGGCCACTGGCTGAATTGATTACATTGTTTTTACATATTTTTTTACATAAAGGTAGTTTTGTTTTTACATATTATTTTACATTACTTTTTTACTATAAATTTTCGATTTCAGTTTCTTTTATGAAGTTTAGTGTCTGTTTGATGGCTGATATGTTTCGACCTAGTGATTAGTATAGAAATTCTAGGATGTTGTGTTCGGCTCTTGCAGCTTCTGTTTGTTTGCGTTCGACGAGTATATATGTTTGAAAGTCAAATGAACTCCGCATGTTACGCACCTGGGCTTTTATTCTCTGCTCATTAGGCAACCGTGTGTGTAGCGAATGTGTCCTATTCTTAGACGTGTTAGTAATACTTCTTCTTTTCTGCTAAGATTTGTTATGTTTTTTCAATTTGTGAAATTATTAAAAAACAGATTAAAAAACATAACTCTGTTGTCAAGTAAATATTAAAGTTGACTCAAATTCTATTTTTCTGTACTGATTACTATTTATTGAATACTTATTATTGGCAAAAAATTGAATTGTCTGGTTTTTTCTCAAGGCTTCACATTACAATGACAGCACCTAATGATATGTGTAACTAATTTTACTTATTTGTTTTAGAAAGAAATGCTATGGAAATGATGGAATTGAACTTTGTGACGTCGGCTTTGACAGTATGGAGCATTGGCATAAAATTTACTAAAGTATTAACACATAAATCAATGGTAAACTTCCTCCAAACGAATTCCTACTCGTTTGATTTAGTAATAATAGAATCATGTTGTCAAGAATATAGTGTGGTTTTGGGCCATAAATTTAACGCACCCGTTATCAACCTGGTACCAGCCATGCTCTGGAGTAGCATGAGCAAATGGATACACGTCCCTTCCACTTTCTCGTACATACCAAATACCCTTTTGGAAACAACAAGCGATATGAGTTTCATACAACGTTTAAAAAACACCATCATTGGAATGTTGCAATTATATGTAGAAAATTACGTATATTTACCTAAAATGAAGGAAGTTATGGATACACACTTCACATACAAAGGATGGGAATCTAGACCTTCGCTTGAAGATATGTTAAATAATGTGTCATTAACATTAATAAACACTCATCATGCGATCGGTATATCCAGGCCATATCTCCCAGGTGTTATTGAAGTAGGTGGTATGCATATCAAAGAGCCCAAGCCTCTGTCTGGGGTACGTATAATATTAATTTAGTGTAGATAGGAGAGAGGTGGCCAAAGTGAGACGCTATAAATTATTTTTTTTGTTTTCAACGATAATCATTTAATAGGGTTATGGTTTTATTCTAAATATTAGTGAGCGTTAATAAACAGATTAATACATTCTAAAATGTAACATTCCAACTCAGAGAACCTTTTTTAAAACAATTGTCTCACTGTGACCCAGCCTTATACACAATGAGACACGTCACAGGGCACTATATGGTACATAATATAAAACATTTTTAATTTTTAGTTTATCTTTTATACTTAAACTTTTCATTTCTCAACACTTATATAATATGATAAAACAATTAAAGGTATTTTTATAGTAAATTTTAAAATAATTAATTGTGTTTTTGTATATAATTAAAAAAATGTAGGTATTCAATTAGTTTATTTCAACAGTTTTATGTTAAACTTTTAAAATTTAAAAAAAAATCATAACCTATATCACTTTATTACGATCACAACTTATTTCAACATTCTCATTTTGGAATTAAAGTTAAGTTATAGGTAAATAGTTAAATGAATAATAGAAAAGTAATAACATGTACAGTGAGACAACGGTATTTATTTGTCTCACTGTATACCGATCTATTATTTTGCAGATTTTTATCATTTTCAAATGAATATTTAAGATAAACAATTGTGTATACTACTAAATTATACACAAGAAAACTTAATTTATATGGACCTTAAAATATGTAACTTTGAATAAAATTCGATGAAAACATTTTAAAAAACGAAACTCAAATTGTTCACGTTTTGATAACAAAAAATAACAATATTATGATAAAATGATACATAACAATTTAATAAATTAATATAGTATAACATATTCTAGAGTGATAAACCGTCTCCACTAAGAATCGTTTTTTATACACAATTTTATATCATTGAATTCAAATTGAATACCATTCATCACAGTAACCCACTTGTTACCAACTGTAAAGTAGAGCGACATCCACTTAATCCCTTTTTTTAATTTGTGCAGAGTATATAGTACATGAAAACAGTACCTATAACTATATCTACAATCTACAAACTAGACATTGAGCTATTAAAATAAAATATATCATCTTTATGAAAAAAAATTATACAAAATGTATTGTGTTATTTTTTATTTTAGGATCTTCAAACTTTTGTAGATTCAGCAGAACATGGAGTGATTTATTTTAGTTTCGGTTCAATGATTAACCTAAATAATTTACCACAAGAAAAATTGAATATTTTTCTTCGAACTATTGAAAAATTAAAACAAAAAGTGATACTAAAATGGATACCAAATACTAGTGTAAAGTTATCTCAAAATATAATGATTGGTTCGTGGTTTCCTCAAAGTGATATTTTAGGTAAATATATGTCTGTAAGCTGTGATTTTGGAACATATTGAGAGGGTGAGTGATCTGATCAAGCTTTTTTTTATTTACTTATGTTTTTTATTTTTTTCTTATAATTTTGTAAGCAATGGTTTTTAAAATCACTGATTTCTCTGAATTATGTTCTAAAGACTCTCTTGTCCTACCTAGCTAGAGACTATTAGGATTTATTTTTCAATTATTGTAACTTTTATGTATATTATACAGCTCATCCAAATGTTAGGCTTTTCATAACTCATGGAGGATTACATAGTTTAGAGGAAACTGTTTATCATGCAAAACCTGTAGTTGCTATACCATTTTTTGCTGATCAGTATTTAAACATGAAATTAGTAGAAAAAAAAGGGTATGGTAAACTAGTCGATATTTTTAAAATTACTGAAGAATCATTTGGAAATGCCATCAAAGAAGTATTATCTAATCCAAAGTAAGCCCAAATAATTTATTTTATTAATATATTATACCTGAACACAATATATAATACGTACAATTTTGAATGTTCTTGTATAAGGTTTAAAAATAATGTAGAAATCCAGAGTCGTGTCTACAGAGATCAACCGATGAAACCTTTGGAACGAGCTGTTTACTGGATCGAGTATATTATTCGAAATGGAAGAGCTGAACATCTAAAAAGTGACTCGATGGGATTAAACGATATGCAGTATTTTTTGTTTGACATAGTATTTGTTTTACTAATAC
The DNA here is from genome assembly GCF_037042655.1 of Diuraphis noxia. NCBI lineage: Eukaryota > Metazoa > Arthropoda > Insecta > Hemiptera > Aphididae > Diuraphis > Diuraphis noxia. The sequence goes on from NW_028301713.1 coordinate 53,135,930, forward strand.
CAGTTGTATGTATAATTTGGTCAAGTTATTTATTTGTGGCAAAAATTACATCTAAACTATATTAAAAAATTACACTGCTCATAATTATTTTGAAACTCACTTAAGGTACCTAAATACCTAATGTCTCGTGCTCAGTTGGCATAAGCCATTAAAACAGAAGGGATTGAATGAATTCCAAATAGACTGTTAGTGATATAGACATTAGAATCATTAGATAAATTGAAAAATATTCTAAATGTTATGAAAATGAAGTTCAAATGATTTTTATCACTTATAAATTTAGCATAATAACGCTCTTCAAGTTTACGCCATAGGCGTAACTAGACCTTAAAGTTAGGGGAGGGGAAACTTCAGCCCTATAATTTTTATAATAGGTAAATTGAGTGGGGGTGGATCTGCCCTCACACCCTCAAACATATTACATTAATTGATTATAAATGTAATATAAATGTCAATTGATAATTGATATCATATTTTATTATTATATATTATAAAACAAATAATAAACAAAGTGATATTGAGGTTAAAATATTAGCGTATTATTAAGTATTATTTTAAGTTACATTTTCTTAAAATATAATTGAAACTATGATAGTTAAAGGAATTTTGTACATAACTCCTAAATCTTTAGGGCCCATCAGCTCATGACTTAGTTCATGTAACTCAGTGGCGTATTTACGGGGGGTGATATGGGTGATATATCACCCCCAGCGCATTTTTTTTTTAGGATTTATTTTACCCCGCATTACCTATTCTACAGCTTGTCCGGAACAGTCATTTTCAAGATTAAAAAGGATTAAATCATATCTACGCAACACAATATTGTGAAGTAATTACAAAATAATATTATATTAACCTATGCATTTTGTAATGTTTTATTTTTTCAATTTAGAAGAGGCTAAATGGTTTAGCAATGTTAAGCATTCATCGCGATATTGGCATTAATGTCTAGTGTTAAATGAAATGTCTCAAAAACCAAGACGAATGAATATTATTTTGTGATTTTTTTATGAAAATAAATGTAGGTATAATATTATAAATATTGGAATAGTTTTAAGTAACATCATGGTGACATGGCCTATATAGTGTACTTTAACGAAAGGTAAGATAACATAATGTGATCCTAGATATTTGTCCCCCTCGCAGTCTGTCCCTAATGTGCTAAATAATTTTGGTCATATCAACCCCTAGAAAAAAATCCTAGATACGCCACTGATGTGACTGTATCAATGGTTTGGTAAATATTGTACTATTTGAACTAAAAGCATCTATAAAGTGATAGTATACCAATTAAAATTTTTAACTATTACCTAAATTATAATTTTATTAATAAACAAATTTATTTTCTATTTCAACACTGGTTTTTCCGCAGCTCATTATCGGAGTATATATGTGGATTAGTTCTTTAATATTGAATAACGCATACAAAAGAACGATCATTTTTTGAAGTTATAATAAGTTTGTGGTAATGAATAACGGACGTCTGCAATGTAAGCTTGTCGAATATATAATGACCAATAACTTTAGATAATTTAAGGCAAATTATTTTAATTATACAGTTGTTAGTTTATATTCGCTGTCATGTCAACTAACTGAAGCCAGCATATTGAAATATTATGTTTATTTTTTAGATCATATTTAACAACCCAGCTGTATATCAGTGGTTTAGCGGCTCGTTTAAAATTATATATATATTTATGCTTTTTGAATAATATCAAAAGCTTACTAGGGGTATCATTGAGAAAAAATCGTTTTGGAGGCCCAGGGAAAGGTTATTATAATATTATTCTATGGATCCGGGCTTGCGAACATCAATTATACGAGATATATGAAATATATTTAGCACTCTATACCAGGTAGACAAACCATATGTATAAAATATAACTAAACACACAATACAATTTTATTATTACATTATAAATATATTTTTATATATTTACAATTTATATAAATATTGTATTAAAATTATACAGGTAATATTTGAACTTTATTTTTGTTGCTTTAATTTTTACAATATATTCATCAATGATAGTTTTCTACTTTTCTAGACTTCTAATGTTAATTTATTTATTTCGTTATACCTAGGTTAACCTTCCACTTTCTAATATGATCATGAATCATGATCAAAATATATTATTCAATAGCAATATTTATCTGCGGATATTATGTAGCTAAATTGCCTAGGTAGGACGCCGTTTGATCGTAATATATAATTATTTTTAATATTCTATTGAAATTCTTGGTAAAATGGTAAAAATTATCAATCTAACGGAAAAACCAAAAGAAATGTATGAAAAGATAGAACAGTAGTTAAGTTGTAGTTTGTCAATTATAGTAATCGTTAAGGAAAAGTTATTTTAACAAGAAAACAGACAAATTATTTCGGTGCTTGTGAGTAGGTGTTCTCGTATTATTATAATTTATATGCACTTCCGATTTCACAATTCTTTAGTTTGATAGCGTACACATTTAAATAAAAATACATTTTTAATAAACTAATAATATCTTACCATGTGCTAACTAGACTTTGGGACTTATATATTATCGTCTCTAAAGACAATACACATTTAGAACTGTGCACCAACTATCCATTAAAAATATCAATTACTTTTTCATTAAAACAAAAAAACGTCACGGTGACAAGACATACAAAACCGCATTCAGTAAAAATCATGCAATATTGCAATATATGTCACAATATAGAAATTATAGTTTTTTTAATTCAATTGTTATGATTTATGAATAAACGTTTATATCATTGTTATTATTTTTTTTTTTTTTTGAAAATTCCTTATTTAAAAAAGAAAGTAAAAAAAAATCTAATAAGATAGATTATGACGTGTAAATATTAGTTTAGTTCTATAATATTTATCGAAAATATGCAAAAATAAGACTTCAGATTTAGGAAAGAACTTTGTTTGCATGCAAAACAGCACGTAAAAAAAATAGTGTTACTCTAATATCCATGATAGTTTTTCCTGCGAAACAAATCATTAAGTTCAATTATTTGTTTCAAAAATCAATAAATTTCTATGACTTATCTATATATGTAATTATTTCCTTGTTTTTCTCTTATTAAAACTAGTAAACTATAACATATATAAATATTTCTTATATTTATTTTCATTAAATTCTTATAGTTTTTAAATAAAAATAGCTCCAACGTTGAGGGTTCCGGTTTATTCTAGTTTTAACTATAGTCATATCAGTTTTGACGAAAGAGGGTTGTTAAAATTAATATTGTTGTTTAGATAAATCTTGGTTTAACGGATTTCAGGTTTTAACTGTAAAATATTATATTACAAATGTCATATAATATAAAAGATATTGCCCTAAACAGGCAAGCTCCGTCACCAATAATTTGAATTATAGTGTAGGGGATAATTGTGCCATTTATGTTCAATAATTCAACAAACCATATTATTAATTATATTGTTATTGATTTGTAAGAATGTAAACAATTTTATTTTAATACACATAAATAACCGTACATAAACTGGGGTGCGTATACTGCAAAGACGCATTAATATTTGAAAATAATAAATAAAATACCTTGTTATTTTACTACATTTCGATATTTAGAACAAACCGTAGCTACCGTACATAAACTTTGTAAGTGTACGTATACGAAGACGCGTTATTTAATAATAATAATAATAATATTAATAAAAATAATAATAATAATAATAATAAAGTAATAAATGTGTCAACACATAAATCAGGTTGTTATAGCAACCATTTATAAACAAAATTTCCATCGTAAATCTCAAAATCCCCGTTTGAGCAACCCTTTAAAATGCGAATTTTAAAAAATCCTTTCTAAGTGCGCCTTTAGATTGCTTAAGGAACCTCTGTACAAAATTTCAAGTCCCTAGACCCAGCGGTTTGGTCTGGGCGTTGATGAATCACCTAGGACAATTCTTTATATATATATATATATATATATATATAAATAATAGAATCTAGTGAGAATACCAACAAATGAAAATTTTAAAGAACAGTATTAAGGAAATGTATGAGTTATTACAATTAAATTATTATTATTATTATTTACTTATGAATAATTAATAAATAGAAATATAGGTTTTCAATAATATAAACCTGCAGGCCCTATTATTTGTAAAATTTTGACTGCACACAAGCACACTTAATTTTACTGCTTTAAACAAAAATTGTATGCACTACTATCTTAGAAAAATCAATGTATGACATATATAATATATATAAATGTATAATATAAGTATAATAATTTAACAATGCAATCAAATCAAACAACAAAATTACTCATATTTCCTATTAGCTGGCATATTATGTAATTTTGTTTTGTAGGGCGTAGTGCACACACGTTCAAATCGCAGTGCACACTTGTACATTCGTGGTGCATATAAAAATGGGGCCTGATATAAAATATTTTGAAGTTATGCGGCGAAATAAATGCACGTTAGACATGTACAGTTAGCGTGGTAAGCTGTGTAACCAAAATTAGCATTGTTTTACCACTATAATTATTAAAACCTCGATGGCTTGATGGTAATAATTAGAATATTATAATAATTTATAAAGATCAGTGTATCAGTGAATTTCTTAAATTTAATTCGCTCTATAAAATCATAAAGTAAAGTCCTGTCAAAGAATCAATAAACCAATGGCGACCATTTTTCATAGTTTTTCACATTTTTCATGTTCTGTAAAAACAAAGCTTATGATCATATATCCAGGTGCACACCCAGAATTTTTTGTTCGGGGGGCTTAAGCCCCAAATCCCCCCTTGGGTGCGCCACTGCATAAATCAGTACACAGAACACGACTATAACCTATTAATCAAATATATTATATTATAGCTTATGTTATAATATATAGATATATTATCTTTATTCTACAGTCGTAGAACTGGTGCAATACTGCTACTCTGTGCTGCTGCCTGCTACAGAAGTCATTGTATAGTTACTGACTGTATCAGCCTAAAATATATATAATATTAGGTATTATCACTATTATCTGTAATAAATAACCGTGAGCAGTGTTGAATCCAGACAATTTTTCTGGTGGAAGCTCACTTTTTTTCATTGGTGAATGGTGATACGTCATTTTAGTTTTATGAATTATATCTATTAATAGGTAGTTATTCTTATTACAATTTATAATTTAGACATTTCAAATTTATATAAAACTACAAAACAAATTAAAAACAAATTATTATTTTTTTTTTTTTTAATTAATCTAAGATTGTCACACATTATTAATCATATTACCTATTATTATTATTTATTGCAATTCAGAAATTATAAATATTTAAAAAGTTATAAAACAAATTATTAATTTTTAAATTTTTAAATCAATTTAAGGTTAATCTAAGGTCGTCTTATATTATAAATTGTATTATTATAATTTATTACAATTCAGATATTATAAATATTGAAAAAATTACAAAATTAATTAGAAATCTATTAATTATTTATTTTTAAATTAGTATTGTGCATTTAATAAATAGGTACATTTTGTTGAAAGTCAGAAAGTTGTATTTGTCGGGGGGGGGGGAATTTCAGGGGGCATTCGCCCCCCCCCCCTAAAGTATACCTGGATTCTACACTGACCGTGGGTCAGCAGGACAAAGCGAAACATTTTATTCATACTGCGTAGTAGTTTTTTTTTTTTTTGTTCTGTATTATTGTGATAGTAGATACTAGATAATAGTTATCAAATCAAAATAAATACCAAACAATAATATTTACAATGGAGATTTCGATGTAATAGGCAGGCCTCTTATTATAGCAATATGCCAATATAGCAAAGATTTGTTTTATGTTTTCAATTTCGTAACTTACTTATACATTATTTATAAATGCATTCTATTTTTACATAAACTATATATACTTTAAAAAAGAGTTAACTATGTGAATGTAGGTATTTTAACGATTTCTTCATTAACCTTTTAAACATGTCTGTTCAACTTAAAGCGTTTGCCAAAGCTATCGATCTGTTAAAAATTAAATCTTACTTATTTGGATCTGATGATACAATCGGTAATAAATAGATAAAAATGAATATTTACTGTACAAAAAAATTATTTTTTTTTTTTTAGTAGATGTTTTCAATGACACTGTGAATTGTGTATCACCTGGAGGTGAAATCATAGTATTTGGACATGGCAACAAAATAATTACCTTTACAAGTAAGTATATTTGTATGTTTCGGTTGAATTACATAAAATTTACTATTTTTAATTTTATAGTCAAGTGGTTTTCCAATTCTACTGATGATGATATTATATGCCAGAGTTTTCAAACATTTTTAAGTAATCCCATTGACCAAGAAAACAAGTACCTATGTTAAAATATTTATATTTGTAAAACCATTAATATCTTTTGTATACAATTATTTTTTAAGAATATTGATAGTTGATAGTTATTATTCATTTATATATTTTAATACAATAATAATATAGTATATTTTGTGTTATTCCAGTGAAAAAATTACATCAGTTGTATGTCTTCCGATTGCAGCAATCGATACAAAGCTATCTACTCATTGTAGTCCTGAATGGTTTTGTATTGCTATTGGATTTTCTAGTGGATTTGTCAAATTTTACACTGAAGTTATTCTGGATTTTATATTTTTCATTGATTTGTTACAAATAATAAACTACTTATTTTATTTATAAGGATGGAGATCTGCTACTATCACAATTATTCCATAATAGTGCTGTTTTGAAATTACGGTGTCAAAGTCATCAGCCTGCTAAAACTAATCCCCCAGCTGTAGAACAACCTGAAGAAATTGCTATATTATATAGTAAAGTTATGTGTACAGTTGTTGGCTCAATTTTCATTAATATTTTAAGGTCTTGTAAAAATCAATTGGCTAAAAGTAAGCATAAAAACAAATGGTAATAATAGTAAATTATTTTATTATTATTTTTTTTTAATAGAAATTAAATTGAATTAAAAAATTGGATATTGTGAAATTTATGAGTAAAATATGTATATACAACTTTGGTTAATAGAAATAATTTAAGCAATTATAGAACTATATTATTATTATCAAATACTTGTACAAATGCATTGGGTATTATTTATATTTTAGTTCAAGCAAAATGTATGGGTGATATAAGTATCCCTCCATTAACATATAAAAAGTGGGCTTTTGATGTTCAGAAAAAGATAAATGACGCTGCTATTGGTCCCAGATATGACATCACTAGTTTTCAACACATAGTAGCAACAAATATTTGCAAAGGTATTAGTGGTGATAAACAAAATTGTATACCACAAATGACTCAAATTATAGCTGCTGGTGTTGAACCATATTTGGCCATTCATTACACAATTGGAGGACATGCTCAACCTACTTTTGGAAATATAACTAAAGCAGTTACTAATCAATTGAAATCTTCTTTTATACAAACATTACCGTAAGAATTTAATTATTTCATAATACAATGTAGATAAATTAATAAGTTGTTTGCAATTTTAGACATTGGTTGTCTTATAGTTTATCATTAAATGAAACTCCTGATACACTTGAACAACCTGAACAGCTTGGATGTCGGTAATAACTTTACTAAAATAAAATATAAATTATTATGCTTAATATTAATAATAAAAATAATAAAATATCTAAAAAATAATTAGTTTTAGTCTTAATGAAAATGAATGTGAAGCTTTGAAAATTGAATTAAGCCCCCAATTATCCATTGGAGTGATTTCTGATAATTTGGGAAAAGTGACACTTTTTGAGGTCAATGCGGGAGGAATAATACGGTAATTTAAGTTTATGGTTTATTTTTATTACAATAATAATTCTTATGAATATTTAGAACATGGGACGGATATAATGACGTCCAATTTGGATGGCTAGTAGTAAATGAAAATAAGAGTTCTACTTCTAAGCAAGCCTTATTTTTAATAATGTTTATACCATCTAGAGAAGTACTAGAAGTTTGGTCTATGCATAACTATGAAAAAATATCTATGTCTAAAGTGTCTAAAACTGGAAAGTATGTTGTATTACAAACTTTATGGGTCACTAATGCAATCTGTATTACTTCTATTTGTATTTTAGGCTTTTTTACACAAATTTTGGTTTGTTTGGAGCTCTAAGTACATCAAGAATGAACATATACAATGCTAATTATCATTGTTATTTTATAGATGAAACAGAAAATATTACAGAAATAAATGTACCTTATCACTGTATAGAAAAGTATATATGATTTATTAAAATATTTAATGTATTTATCGTATTAATAATTTTTATTTTTATAAAATCTTTACTTAGTTGCTCTAACAGTCAACTTTCTCAAGATATGTATACATTTAAAACATTCAAGTCATTATGTAAAAGTGAAAATTTAGATAATGAAATCCTCTGTGAAGAAGTAGTGAAGTTAGTCAATAATTTAATGACTGATAAAGTAAGGCAACAAGCATTTGATTATATTACAACCAGTAAACGCATAACACAAAACGTTTTGGTCGCATTTTTGAAAAACTTTCAAACAAATTTAAAAGAAAAAAGTAAAATCTTGACAAGTAATTAATGTACTAAAAATTAAAATACATAATAATTTTGATTTAACTTTAGAACTAGGTGACCCTCAAAATTATGATGAAAATTTATTGAAAAATACTAATAACCATTTAAAGCTTATAATGTTTTTCAAATTTTTATCCAATTTCCAAAAAAAGCATCGTTTTCAAGCATTACCTTTATCAGCTGAAGATAAAATTCAAGTATACAAGTATAACACTATGTTGAATATATTATTATATTTATTCATATTCACTTTTTTTAAAGGAATTGTGTAAAACACTTCGTTTAAGCGATCAGGATATGGATAAAATTATTTCTCTACTACCTATTGAACCAAAAAAAAAAACTGTAGTGATGTTCAGTGAAGACGTGAAATCGATAAATTTAGTTGAATTACTATCTTATTTTAATACAACTGGTGAAAATGTATCTATAAACATTGATAAAAATGTAGATGAATTATGTAAGATTTATCCATATTTATATGTATTTGTAATATTGTATATTAATAAAAATATTTTTAGGTAAACATATATTTGAACCTATTATGCTTTTTGATAATGATATCGGAGAATGGAATTCTGCATGGATAGCTAGTGGTATTCAATCATCAGATATGGTTTATTTAGCTGTTAAATATTGGCTATCAAAACCTCTCACCTTAACAGTAGTAACAGAAATGTTAAATTTTCACAGAGTAATTGACACAATCTGTAATTCTAATGGTATGAGTTGAAATTATAATTCCATAGCATGTATTGTATATATTTATATATATTGTAATCAGGTGTAAAATTTGATTGGGAAGTAATACAAGATCAGTTTTCGTGTAGTTCAAATACCTTTGCTTGTTTTACTGGAGCTATAATTTGTAAAACAATTGCATCTAGTAGAACAACAGGTTGGTTATCATATTAATATGTAGTATGTTAGTTATTTGAGAGGTGATTAAAAGTGGATTTTTAATATATTAATACTTTTGTTATTTGTATAATTCATGTTTTTAGTCAATGTTAGCAATGAATGGGAATGTATCTCTGGAAATGACTATCAATGGAATATATTAATTGAAAGACTTGAGCAGTTGTGCCATCTCAATGCAACATTAAAATATTGTTCAACACAACCAGTTGGAACACTTCACTGTTTAAAATATGAATACTCATCGATTACACTAATAGATTTACTGCAACTTGGACGTGGTAATATCATTAACAAATTACATTTATTATAATAATACATTATAATAATACATTATAATAAATAGTTACTTAATTACATTATATAACTAAAAAATTGATTTTAGGTGGAGTGTCTACACTTGTTGGTAAATGGTTGGCTGGTATAGGCTTTGATCCTACTTTAGTGATTGATGAGCATTTAATAGATTTCGATAAAAAAAAAACTAAACCATTAAATAAAAATAAAGGAATTATGGGTATTCAAGAAGGTCTCGTTATAAATACAGAGACAGCAATTGAAGTCAAAGCATTGAATATGGCAGAGAAAGAAATATTAGACACATTAAAACGTCTCAAAAGTTTTTTCCCTTACAGTTTGGATGGCAATACATTATTAAGTAATATTTTTTGGGAATATTCATTTGCTTGGAAGAATTGTGTGGCTGATCTTAGACCACTTAAAACAGCATTAAATGTTGCTGATACAATACCATGTTTGCATACCCGACAAAGCAAGTATAATATTTTATTATGTAATATTATGATTGGTATTATAACTTGTGAGCGTTTTATTATTACTTTTAGGTATGTGTTCTTTAATATGGTCTTTACATATATCGCCCATTTTTTTATCAGCTGTGAGACTTATTGATCGTGTTGGAAAAGTTCCTAAAGACAAGTTGTGCATTCAAGATATTGGGATGCCAGATCAATATATAGTCAAATTTTTTGATTTATGCGAACGTTTTTTTGATATTATTATTAAGGTCGATATAATAATAAGAATATAACTTCTTTTGGTAGTAATCAAATTATAATATTCCAGGCAACTTTATTAGCCGAAGAAGTTGAACTTGCTGAAATAAAACATGATTTTTTCTGGGAAAATTGGAAAACCAATAACCAACATAAACTTACTCTTGTTCAAATAGCTTTAAATAGACCTAATCCTGATCAAGAAACTCTTTTTTTGTCTCATCAATTTGTTAGAACATTTCATATATTAGCCAAATTTTCAATACACATAAATAAACCACTGAATAGTCTATTTGACTGTAATGTAAGTTGGTATTCAACAAATATTGTTTTCCTAATAATAAAATTATTTTTATAGATACATGAAATTGATATTTCTAATTTGAACCAAAACACCTTCAATCAAGAAATGACAAGGACTAAAGTTAAGAAATCAAAAACTAATTTCATCATCAATTCTATTAATTCAGCAGTCGGCCTTATACAAAAAGATTGTGAGGTATAAATGTGATAACCTTTTTCACCATTTACTGTTTAAATAATGGAAAATGGTATTCTGTTATAAGCAGAATATTATTTTTAATTTTAAGTACCTAATCAATAAAAACAATTAAAATTAAAGTTTAGTTTTTAAAAATATATATCTAATTAGTGATAACTTATAAAAATAATAACAAATAATTATGAGCTAAATAATACATAAATTCAAACATAATAATATAACATTAAAATAATTAATCAAGGTTTTCCTCATTTGATGCAATTTTAATTATAAATATTGCATGACTTAATAACTAGGTATGATCACAACTTTGTGATATGCATACCATCCTTGCCTTGTCTAAAGTGTGGTTCTCCGCTTTTATTATATTCTGTTAACATTGCCAACCAATGAAATGCGAAGAACTATGAGCAATGGTTTTGTATATATAATAGTGGGGATACGAGCAAACAAGACAAAACTGTTTTTTTTTCATTGAAACTTTTTTAGGATGGTCAATATGAGTTTGAAAGCAAGGAATGTATGTTTTGGATAAATAAAATATTTCAATTGGCTTTTGATTGGCAATTAAATTTAGATGATCTTAGAATATGTCAAGTTGTTTCACTATATAGTAAAGGACACGATCGTTTAGCTGAAGAAGTAAAGAATCAATATTTTATTTTATTTGATAAGAAACACATTCTTATTATATAGTTTATATTTTGAATAGATCATACCAGTTGTCCACAATAAAGAAAACCTTGTAAAGCATTTAATGAATGTAATCAAACATAGATTGCAATTTGAAGTATGCATTAGTAATTTAGACTTTCATGATAAAATTGTACACTTTAGTCCAGAAATCGTTTCTTGGCTTAATAGTCCGGTGAGTTTTACATAACAAATATTAAATTATTTACTATAAAGTTTTTAATTTCAGGTGACCATTGATGTTGAAAAGTCATTATTAAGAGAAACTTTAGAATTAGTACAAACTGTAATAACTTTATTACCAGAAAACGATAGTCAACATGAATTTGTTACCAGTCTAATGGATAGTTTGATATCCTTAATTAATAGTTGACAGCAAAACATATACATGTAAATATTGTAAATGTTATATTTCAAAGTTTACCAATGAATATTTAATAATACAATAAATAATATCACCATAATATCATGTAATATGTTTTACCTAAAAAATAAAAATTTAAGCAATAATAGAAAACAACAAAATTGTTTTAGTTTTATATACTGACAAATTATTCTATTACCTATTTTTCCAACAAAGTTACCTAATGCAGTAAAAATATGCAGAATAGAAGAGATTAAAACTTATTACAAAAAGTATACTATTTGTGAATTTGTTGCACTCAAGTATCAACATTTGAAAAATTTAATCATAAATCAAATTTTTTTGAAAAGAAATTATATTAATACTTAATATAGTTTACAAAAAAATGAAAAAAATTGTATTTATTTAAATAGGTACTTTTAAATAATAAATTGTGTATTTAACTTAAATTATTAAATAAGCACTTAACATAAAACGATAATAAAAAATGTTCTAAAATATAGATAACATTTTTAAGTATGATGTATATCTATAAGGCATGTGTAAAATATTTTATATGACAAAACAAAAATGTTTGATAAAATGTGTGTAAACAATTTAAATTTACAAAAACTTGAAAGAAAACAATTGAAGGCTATAAAAGAACTAAAAAATTGTAAATTTCTAAATAAAAGTTTAAAATCTATTCTGTTTGGTACCTAATTCAAACTTTGTATCGAAAAAAAACTTCATGCATAGCCTTTGCCACATGAGTAATTCTGTTCTAAATAAACTATTAACTAAACATACAAGGTAATAGGCATGTTACACAAGTGTCTAGCGATAAATGACTCAACAGAATTGAATGAAAATTCATACGAAGAGCAAAAAAGTGAAATTTATTATCATAAGCAGAACTAGAAAACTTAATTAGGACATACCTAATGATTTATTTGAAAAAAAAATTTAAGTACAAAAAAATGTTTATTTTAAATACTGTAAGGTCAATGTTAGGTAAAGCCATTGCCTGACTAGCCCTGTCCATAGCTTCAACTATGCCTATTATTATACAGTATTAGAAAAAAATGTTAATACGCAAGCTGCAGCTTGGCGCAACCCTTTATATTATATTATATTTATCTATTCAATATTTGATGATCTTTTGTTAAGTTTCATATTATTATTATTGTTTGATACAAGTATATTATTTAAATATATTCTGCATTGACAATATTTAGAAACACTTAATAAATCAAGTTATTAAGATGCCAATATTATATGACCTACCATCTGTGGTCCAACCATTCGAATGATGTAAATAATTTAAATTAAACAAGTTATGACAGTCCTACTACAAGGCTTTATGTAGATATAATCTAATATATCCATATCATAAACTCTTATAATCAATCAAAATTTACAACAACTCACATTATAATATGAAAATTTTGTTTTTAGTTTTGAAATTTAAAAAAAAAACAAATGTTTACTGTACAGCAATATTTATTTAATAGTATGCAAAAATTTAATACATTAACATCTTATTTTTTATTTTTTATAGTTCCATAATTTTTAATTATATCAGTAGATTGTTTCATTTTCTTTATGTTTGATCTTTTGTTATTATTTTTTGATGTCCTCACCATTGTTTTAGGCAATTTAAAAAGTTCTTCTTGATTTTTTTTCACTTCAGCATCTTGTTTTAATTTTTCTTTTAATTGTTTATAATTTAAATTTTCTTTTTTTCTAGGTTTTGCCCCCAATTTAATAGCAAGTTGTTCCTTTGCTTTGGTATTCCTTGCATCAAAGTGAGTTGTAAATTTAAATATTTCATTTTGTAATTTCCTTAAATTAACTTTTTCATCAATTATTATTGAAGTATCAGACTTCAGATAATTGGTTTTTTGAATTTGGCTTATTCGTTTTCTTGATTTATGTTGGATTATCTGAACAGGTGGACGATCACCTTTTAACTTAGAGGACAATGTTTCAACTTCCATGATATATCTTTCTAAAACAAAAAAATATTGAATTATAAGCAAGTAACTTGTCATTTTTATATTATTATAATAAATTAGTAATTACCTACCTGCATGCTATTGTTATAACTTTATAAGTAATGCGAGTGTTGATAAATTACAAAACCTTATTTTCATTTTTAAGTATAAAACAAAAATTATATTAATCAGAAAAACTCAGAAATAGCAAATTTAATTAAATCCTAGAAAAGTATGGCCTATAGGACATATGTAAGACGTAATCATTTAAATTCCTGCATATTAACTCATAGTGAACTATACATTCTAATCGCCAGTCTCTAAGTATATATCCTATTATTTAATAAATATTCATTAAATATACTTACTTTGAATCTATATTTGTGTATTTTTATAGAAGTTGTGCGACGATTCAATTTTTGATTTATTATTTAAGAATATACTTCTTTCAGTTCTTTCATAATTAATTTTAAAAACTGATTTAAAAACATGGTTTGTTTATGAATGTATCACGATTTAAGATAACATACTATCTTCATGTATGCCCATTTTTGCTCAGCTAGTGATAAGAAATCTTGTACGCATGGTTGCATTGAAAAATATATCAGGTGCCGACCAACACATTACACAGTACATACATAGAATTATATTACAATGTCATATTCTGTGGTACAATCATAATAGAGTACGAGTATTATTATATTACTTTCTGGGTACAATTTACAAGATGGCACCATAAAATTCATCTAAAAATGTATACGGTTTCCTAATTTTCCATTTTTTACACTGCGTTTCAATTAAACGAGTTTCTGACATGCAATCAGTTTATTTTCTTCGCAGATATTCCGTAAGTTGCTATAGTATATAACACGCATATTCAAAAAGCCGATAAAATTCTTCATTCGACCACCAAACTTAAAAAGGCCTCATAGTTTCTGAAATAATGTTAACCAGATGGCAGATAACCTAATCTATGAGAAGTTGGACTAATTAATATTAGTTAAATAAATGAAACTATGAAATTGTCGTATAAGTACAGCTACTAGCAAGTATAATATCTTAATACTAGGATAAACATTTCATATAGTTATTTATAATCAGTTTAGGAATTTTTGGATATATCTGGTAATCCGAGTACCTAATGTTTGGGTAATAATGGGTATCTATATAGTAGGTAATTATTTGAAATCCAAAATCTGATGTATACAAATAGGTATCATATAGATTCTAATCAAAAAGGTTATTATTTTAAAACACGAGAACACTAGAAAAATTTCTGCGGGTGTATATGCATTACATTTTGCCATATTGGTTATAACAGATAATTAATATTTAATATAATATGTAGGCACTACAAAAGTGTTCGTTTCTGAAAGCTAAATTATGATAGGTAGGTTCTTAGTAGGTTCTAAAGTTTAGAATCTAAATGCAGAAAGGTAATAAAAATATTATATATTTTATTTTATGACCTATACTTATGATTATACAGTATAATAGTATAGGTTACCTACCTATTCCTAATCCTAATATCTGTATAATGTCCCACTCGGTGATACTCGTGGCAAATTTTGTGTTTATGGCACAGACATTGAGGTAGAGTGGGAAAAAAATTCAGGACAACAAATAGGTACTAAAATTATATATAATAGGTAGTGTATGTATTTTACAGATAAAACTATTAACAAAACTATAAAACCGAAATAAAATTACACAAACCAAAATAATAATAAATCATAATATGTTCTAATGAAATTAAAATAAATATAGCAAATTAGCAACTTACAATTTATAAGTTATAAAGAATAAACTATTTTAGCTTTAGATATAATTATAATAATGGCTTTATCATAATTTAAAATATCAAAATAATTAAGAAATAATCAATTAAATTCGATTTCACTTCGTATATAATATATAAATAATATAAACCCTTTCATTACTCTACATTATTTTTTTTCTATCTATACTTTAGGTAAACGGGCCATTTAGCTTCCAGGCCACCGCGTGGAAACAAAACCGCTTTTCGGAAAATGTCTTAAACTCCTTTGGGCTTTGACCTACGACTTTTGATGTCAGTCACAATAGACTTTGAAGCATTAAAAAAATCAGAAGAAGCAAATAAAACCAAACTAAAAATAATGAAATTGTCAGAGATTTACGGTGATATTTTGAAGAATAATGCGATTTGTATAGAAGCTGAGTATGATGTGTGGCTATCAAAGTGAAATCGTGTGAAAATGGGGGCTAGGTAAATTGAGTCCGAGATAAGTTTGGTACATTTTGAAAGCGGTAAATTGAGTACCGGGGAAAAATAGGTAGTAGGTAAGTTGAGTTCCGGAAAAAATAAGGCAGTAGGTAATTTGAGTCTTAAGTAAAAACGATTTATATGCATTTAAAATTTAAAAATGTGCACTATAAAATTTGTACTTATGATTTGTGAACAATTCATTGACTGCATGTATATGATTTTGAAAATAGCAACATGCATTTTGATTGCATAAAATTTATTATAAAATTAATAAAAATGCATGTTGGTATTTTCAAAATCATATACATGCAGTCAATAAATGCAGTCCACAAATCACAAATAACAATTTTATAGTGCATATTTTTAAATTTTAAATGCATATAAATCGTTTTTCCATGGGACTCAAATTACCTACTACCTTATTTTTTCTGGGACTCAACTTACCTACTACCTATTTTTCCCCGGGACTCAATTTACCGAGTTAGGGTCATTTGGGACTCAATTTACCAACCCCATGAAAATGAATAACGGCAGAATTCTAGAAACAGCTTTAGAAGTACTTGATACTTGATGTTTGTGATGTTGATATGTTTTCCGCAAGGCGCAATTCATACTTTTTATTAATTCATATTTAAGCAACTTTGCCAGTCAGTGTAACGACGGCTGAAAACCTGGTTACGTACACGAATGATTGAGGACAGACTCAATGGTCTCGCTCTAATCCACATTCACCGAGATATATCTATAGATATAGAGCAAGTTATAGATAGATTTGCTAAAAATCAAAATCAGAAATTAGATTTTGTTTTATAAAATGTAATGTAATTTTAGATTCTGAACGAAGTGATGAATGTATTGATTTTACAATGATGTGTTTTTTTTTGTGTCGGTGTACAGCATAACTTGTCGAAATAATGCTTCAATTTCAAACTTTGGGGGTGATTTCCGATGTAAAAGTGAATATCCTTGGTGCATTATAGAGGTTAAAAGTTAACATTTTCCAACAGTTTTCAAAAAATCGAGAAAAACAAAAAAAAATGACAGAAAAATGGGAATTTTTACGCAAAACCAGTTTTCGACCAAATCGATTTTTTTATATGGTTGTAATTCAAAAACTAATCACTGTAAATACTTGAAATTTTCACCAAATGTTAATGTTAGTGATATCTATATACAATTTAATTTTCAAAAATTTTCGACTTTTTTGAGTCATTTTTAGACCACTGAAATTTTCGATTTTTTTGAGAATTTTTTTTTGAAGTGTCGATAAATTTTTTGGCCCTATCAAAATACTTGAAATTTTAATACAAAGTTCCTCATATGTTATTCTTATAGTGATTAAAAAATTATAAGAATACATAGGCACAATTTTTTTTATTAGCATTTGAAGTTCAAATATTGACAAAAATTCGTCAAAACCATGAATATATTTATTTTTTGTGTCTGTCATCTCGTTTTGGGGCAGTAAAAGTGTTTTTTTTTAAAGTGATTTTTGACTTCAGTACCTTATTCGATCAGAAAGTGAATCTAGTTGATACTTTAGGGGATCAAAAGTAAAATGTTCTTAATATTTTTCTAAATAATCAGGATAAACAAACTAAAAATTAAGGGAAAAACAGGAAATTGTCCGTACAATCAGTTTTCGACAAAATCGATCTTGATTTTTGTTGTAACTTTAAAATGAATGACCATTGATACATGCAATTTTCACCAAATGTTTATATAAGTATATTCTAACCATCATGAAATTTTCAAAAATTTTTAACTTATGTTAAACTATTCATAGGTATATGCAATTTTCGATCATTATTAGTTTTTTTCTAATTAATATCGATAAAAATTTATTTTTTGGGTAGAAAATCTTGAAAATTTAATACAAGACTCTTAACATATTGTTACAATAGCAATTGAAAATTAAAAGAAATTTATAGTCACAATTTTTTTTTATAAGCATTAAAATTTTGAATTTTGACAAAATACGTAAAAATCACAAATTATTTTAAGCAAGAAATTCATAAAAAAATTTCTTTTTTAAACTAAGATTTAAAAATTTAATATAAGATTCCTTACAAATTAGTCAATCTTTATCACAAAAAAAATGTCCACCGGAAATGCAAATTAAATTTTATTAGCATTTGAATTTCAAATATTGACAAAAATTCGTCAAAACCATGAATATTTGCAAATTATTTTGTAATTCAAAATTCATAATATTGTTTGAATTTTTATCTAAGGTTATAAAATTCAACACTAAGTTTTCCATAAGTTTTGCTTCAAATAGCTATAGAGAAAATTTGAAGCGTCATTATAGGAAAAATGTTTTGAGCGTTAGAGTTTTAAATTTTTATGAAATCGCGTAATGATAACGATTTATCGTCAAACCAGGTATATCTATGATAATATAAGGTATTATGAATTATGATAACTACATGCAATGTTTTTGGAAAAATTAATTAACCATGCCTTATGCAAAATGCGTTCTAATTGAAAAATAAAATATTTGTTTCAAAATAGAATATATGACAATATTTAAGTATAATATATCCTAGACTGACAATTAATCATCTCCGTTCAGAATCGTTTTTCGTATACAATGATGCGATTGATGCCTATCATTGCATTCAAATCTATCCTAGCCTAGTCAGAGGTCCACCTCCACCCCTAATGTACTGTAGAGCGATACCTCTTTCCCGCTTTTTTATGTAATTTTTATATGTTTATATGTATAATATTTTCAAATTTATGTATTTTAATGACTAATGTGGGTAATTTGTGGCACTAATTTTAATAAATATATTATGAAATATTAAAAAAAAAGTGTGATGTTTTTGGCCTCCGCCATAATCAAACTCTTGAGCCGCCACTGCTTCCTGACTGTCTGTATTCCGTGTTAAGTATTCAAACACGCGTTTAATAATACCATTATACAATGGCACTTGTGTTAAATGATCATGAGTGAACGCGCGATTATGGACTGACGGTGACACAAGCACGATATTGATGAGACAGGAAAGGACTTGAACTTTTTGTTAAACTATTTTTTGTTGTAGATAGAAAAACTTATAAGGAATCTTATATACAATTATCAAGTTTTTGACGCTGTAAAACATTATTTATCGATAAGAATTATTATTGATAATAAAATTATAAAGAATCGAAAATAGCTCATAGACAAAGTATTTTGAAAATGTTAACTTTACAAAATGAAAAAATAAATATTTGGTAAATATTACAATGTCCATAATGATATAATATTATATCTATTCTATTGTATTAATATTAGGGATTCATTTTTTAATTACAACATCATCAGTTTTGACGAGAACTGGTTTTACCATTTCACCGTTATTTCTATTTTTTTTTTCCAATTGTTGATAAAAATTAAAAGTACTAGGACATTTTTAGTTTTGACCTACAAAGTACCAACTAGATTTGCCTTTCAGTCATAACACTCATAACAGGTACTGAAGTTGAAGATTGAAAAATTATTTGTTATCGTGTAAAAAAAAAATAACACAATATTGTAAAACCAATATACATAGGTACATCAATACTAAAATACGAAGAGAAATCCCACTGTAACCTCGCGGCTCCCACCAGGACAGATGACCGTAAAGCCTGTCACCAATTTGTTCCCGAAATGCCAACTGCCCACCCCGTCGTTCCACTACTTGGCACGGTTAGGTTTGTTATTGTTTTTTCCGTTATCAGCGTGCCGTGAGCCCGTGACCGACAACGGGAATGGGCTACGGCAGTCGTCTGATAGGCGCGCACCGTACTTTGCGATCGTCCGCTTTACATTATATTTTATTTTATTATTATTATTATATAGGTATATTATTATATTTTAATGTTATTATCGTTGTATCTATTGTTATAGGCTCTGTTCTACCGTCTAGTAAACAGAGTATTTTTTTTTTGTTATATTTATCACTACAACACGCTATTGTCGCCAGTTTCACCAGTGTGACTAATTTTTGATATTATTACTTGAAAATGTGTTTCAATAATGGACCGGAATCAATTATTGCTGACCAATTTCGGCCGTACATCGTACATTTAAAATTATCGTAGTTTATATCCAGATGGCCAGCCGAATGTGCCTCATATATTATTGTCATACCTAACTATAATAATTATTTTCGTCGTTTTTGACGTTCCAGTGCGTGGGTTTTTTTTAAAAAAAATTTTCGGTTATCATGTCGTTTTCAGAGGACGATTTGTCTGTGAAAGTAGCTGTCAGGTGAGAAATAAATTTTGTTAACATTTTACTTCCATTCATACTTGGATATTATATAAATTAGTCTCGATGTACATCTGTCATCTATGTTCAATTGTTTAATTGATTAAAGGTAATGTGATATCTACAACATTGCAAGTGTTGTAACTATATATTGACCTTCGTTCACTGTATATAATTTCTATGATATTTATAATATGGTATATAATAAATCCATAATGGGCCACATGGCCTTCATAATTTATGACAAAAGCCGATAAATCCCATCACTATGAATGACAAGGAGTGGCAAAAAAATTAATTTTTCATGTGGGGGAACAAGTGGTTTTCCCATATATGGTAAAAGCTAGATAGTTAATTTCTGTTTTGTTTATATTCTGTTTTTACATCAACAGAGGTCATTATTTTGTTAAAACTAGATCAAATAACAATAGTCTTCATTTAATTAGTTTACATTGAATATATTGTAAAGGTACAATAGGTATTCATTGTATAGATTTTGTGACACTAGCTTTGTTTGAACTTTCCCTTTATGATACATCTTTCATATCTTGTATACTGATTAGGTAATATTTTGTAGAATACGTCCACAAATTGCACGTGAGGTGATTGATGGCTGTCGTATTTGTACAAATGTAACTCCTGACGAACCACAAGTGACTTTAGGTTCTGATAAATCATTTACCTACGATTTTGTGTTTGATACACATGAGAACCAACAAACTGTGTTTGAAAAGTGTGCATCTAGCCTGGTTGCTGGTGCTCTACAAGGATATAATGCAACAGTTCTTGCATATGGCCAAGTAAACAATTTATTAACTTGCATAAGTTAATATATTTCAAATTTTTAATCATATTGTTATTTTATTTAGACTGGATCTGGTAAAACATATACTATGGGCACGGGTTTCGACTTGGAAAACATTGATGACACAGACCCAACCACCGTAGGCATAATTCCACGAGCTATACATCAACTTTTTGATGGAATACAATCAATAAAACAACAGTCATTGAATGCTGGAGATCCTTCACCTCATTTTACTGTTACTGCACAGTTTTTAGAACTATATAATGAAGAAATAATTGATTTATTTGATACCGCCAATGATTATTCCATAGCTAAAGTATAGTAAATGTAATCAATCAATTATAATAACTATTTTATTAATTTTATATTTTATTTAGAATAAAAGTGGTATTCGTATTCATGAAGACATGCAACATAATATTTATGTAACTGGTGTATCTTGGAAACCTATAAACTCAGCTTCTGAGGCATTGTCTAATTTACGTCAAGGAGCTTTATCTCGTACAACTGCAGCAACCGCAATGAATTCACAATCATCTAGAAGTCATGCAGTCTTCACTATTAACATTCAACAAAAACGATTTGTTAAACACGAGGTATATTCTATAATGATATATAGGCAAATAGCTAGCATTTATTCAAAATGTTTAAACATAAATTATTTTCAGGATGAAGGGACTGAATCTACTCTAGAAGATTGTGGTACAAACTCTACTAGTAATCAAAATCCTGGTGAATTTGAAACTCTTACTGCTAAATTTCATTTTGTTGACTTGGCTGGTTCAGAAAGATTAAAACGAACTGGTGCTACTGGAGATAGAGCCAAAGAAGGGATATCAATTAACTGTGGCTTATTAGCGTTAGGAAATGTTATATCAGCATTAGGAGATAGATCTAGAAAAGCTCTACATGTACCTTATAGAGACTCAAAACTAACAAGATTACTTCAAGATTCTTTGGGAGGTAACAATCCTA
This sequence comes from Diuraphis noxia, assembly GCF_037042655.1. NCBI lineage: Eukaryota > Metazoa > Arthropoda > Insecta > Hemiptera > Aphididae > Diuraphis > Diuraphis noxia. The sequence continues at coordinate 53,158,208 of NW_028301713.1, forward strand.
ACTTTTATATTAAAAAAAAAAACAATTAAATTTATTATAACATTATGATTGTGCACAGGTAATAGTCGTACTGTAATGATTGCATGTGTTTCTCCAAGTGACAGAGATTTTATGGAAACACTTAACACATTAAAATATGCCAATCGAGCACGTAACATTCAAAACAAGGTCGTAATTAACCAAGATAAATCATCAAGAACAATTCAACTTTTACGACTAGAAATACAACAACTGCAACTTGAAATTATGGAATATAAGCAGGTAAACTACCCAATTCTAGTTACTTTTATTAATTTAATTACTATCTTTGTTAATTTTATGTAAAATTATTTAGGGTAAAAGAACTATAAATGAAAATGGTGAAGAATGTGTTAATGACACATATCTTGAGAATACAATGTTACAAACTGAATTAACTAATATGAGAACTCGTATAAAAGCCATGCAAGAAACTATTGATGTTCTAATCACTAAAAATACACAGTTATTAGCTGAAAAGGCTACTGGAGCCTGGTTAAATACTGATGCTGGTATCGAATCTAATATGACTGATGTTATACAAGGTTATTTAAAAGAAATTGAAGAGTTACGAGCAAAATTATTAGAATCTGAACACATGTGTGGTCAATTACGTAAGAATACTTCTTCAGCTATAAAACCTCATCATGGGAGTTTTCCTAGTGATGAATACAGTTCAAAAGAATTAATTGTAAAAGCAAAACAGGAGTTGGAAAATGAAAAACAGGCGCTACAACGATTAATATCTGTGAAGTCTCAAGAAACAGAAAGTGAACCATCAGTTTCTGATGGTATTATTATTATTTTAATTTACAATAAAATCATATTTTATTAGTTCTTTTTAACTTATTTATTATTTATTCAGATAGTGAAGACAACTCATCTGATGATGAAAACGAGAGAGCTAGTGTAGACAGCCAATACAGTCAAGAATTAGCAAATTTGACATCTGAAATTAATTTAAAGCAAAAGCTTATTGAAGAGTTAGAGTTGTCCCAGCGTAGATTAGCCAACTTACGACAACATTATGAAGACAAACTTCAACAGTTACAAACAAAAATAAAATTGACTCAAGATGAGAGGGATACAGTTCTTTCTTCTCTTGGTAATTATATATTTTTTTCATATTATTCTAATCAATATCACTTTTTCTTATGATGTATGTTTATTTTAATATATAGGTAATAATAATAATAACCCTTCTGAGAAAGTAAAAAAAGTAAAGGATGATTATGAACGCAGACTTAGTACAATGCAGAAAGAACTAAAATCATTACAATCTGCTAAAAAAGAACATGCAAAACTTCTAAGAGATCAATCTCAGTATGAAAATCAAGTACGAACACTTAAATATGAGGTAAATGATATGAAACGTACTAAAGTAAAATTAATGAATAAAATAAAAGAAGAAACGACTAGACATCATGAAGCAGAAATGAAAAAGGCTAAAGAAATAGCTCAACTGAGAAAAGAGTCTAGAAGAGCAGAAATTAGGATGAGAAATCTTGAATCAAAGTCTCGTGTTCGTGATGCGGTATTAAAAAGGAAACAAGAAGAAGTAACTGCACTTCGTCGTGCGGCAAGAGTTATAAACAATAATCGGAAAGGTGCTATTGGCTCTCAAGCTAATCGCAAAAATTCCAAACAGACGTGGTTAAATTTAGAAAAGAATATATCTGCTTTAACGCTTAACAAACAGACCTTATATTCTTTAGAAAAAAATATGGAAAGGTAAATTACTTATTCATTATTTTAATTTTATACTATAGTTACATTTTAATTTTAGATTATTGCAAGAGCGAAAAAAACTACATTCAGATTTAGATTTCAAACTAAAAAAATTAGCTGAAGCTCAAGTGCAACAACCTCGTGATAGTAATTTACATCGTGATTTTGAAGATGAAATTGAAGCAATCAGAGCTAATTTAGATTATGTAGATGAAAGTATAAAAGAACTACAAGAAAATATATTGCAAATTGAAGATTCTAAGGTTTTTTCTTTCATGGTTACTTTTAATCAAAATAAATTATGTTGTTCTTATATTGTTGTTTATTTCAGTCTGTAACTGAAAGTTTGGAGTTAAATGGCCATATAAATAATCTACCTGATGCTATATATGTATTGGACAAACTTTTTCAAATGTCTTTGCATAATTCTTGCCTGGCAGCCCAGAGAGATATAAACGTAAAAGAGTTAGAAACTAAAATGCAACAAGTAATGATTGTATAATATATTTATTATTTTGTATTATTTAAAATAATATTATTGATAAGATTACTATTTAACATTGGATTAAATCTGTTGCCATATCCATTAGCTAATAATATTGTTCTCAATTTTTGCTTACAAATAAAATAATTAACAAATATTTAATGCAGCTTAAATATAAAATTAACTAGATTTGTTAATATTTATTTTTAATTCTTAATACAGTGTAATCTGCTTAACGTGATCAACTTGAGATTTGGGTAAAAAATAATAATAGTCAATTTATAATAATATTTTATTTTCAGTTACATTATAGTACCATCATAGAAAAATGTAATATTATTAGCTGGTCAAGATTGATTATACGCTATCACTTAAGCAAAAACATAATATTATCCAATGATCTGCCAAGATAAACTGTGTATATCGCAGAGGTTGGGAATATGCCATAAATATTTATAATGATAGTACATATTTAAATTTGTGCAATTAATAATTATTAATTACACACTTTTTTGTATCAAGATATAATCTAATTATCTAAACCTAATAATATTACATTTGAAAAAAATACATGAATGGTATTTGGTACAAACATTAGTGTGTTTATGTAATTCTAATACTATTTTTAGATTTAATTAATACTTATTAAAAATATTTATGTTTTACTATTTCTCTTTTATATTAATCAAAACTTATATTTCAATTATTTTAATTATTTCTGATTTGTATTATTCTCAGCTTGAAAAAGAAAACGAAATTCAAAGACAACTAATTGAACACATGTTATCCAGTCGAGAACGTATTAATGAAATGCCTACAAGTATGACTACCAGTAGTGACAGAGATATGAGATCTGTAGTAAGTTCTTCATCTTCATCACGATCTACTTCTCCTTCAGATATGGCGTAAGTAACTAATCATTACTATTCTGGATGGGTTAATATTAAAAATGTGTTGATTCTTATAATTATTTCATAAAGTCATGTATACTTTTTTATGTTTAAAGTAATACAATTAGTTAGTATATTAGTTACACTAAGAGATATGGAATTTAAAAAATTTTCCAGATTTAACAACATTATGCAATAAATAAATATTATTTTATCCTACTAATTTATTATTTTAATGAATATTCAATATTTCAATAATTAATACTCACCGATTTTAATTTCTTTCACAATTATTTAAAGTTAATTGATAAGACCAATTATAATGATGTTTATATGTATTGTATTTGTTTTGTAGTTGTAAATATAGTATGAAGTATAACTTTTTTTTACAACAATTTAAAATTGTTTTATTTAATTATTATTTCAGAAGCAGTACACATTCCAAAAATGATTTTGGGGCAAGTAAACATAGACGCAGACCAGCTCAAGCACAAGAACTTCTTTATGCCTCCAAGAATGTGGACCAACAACGAGTACCTCTCGTGCGTGTGCCAAGTGCTTCTTCTTTCTTAAGGTATATTGTATATGATATATCTAATATTCTAATACCTAACTTAGAGATGTTTATGTTAACTAAACTGAACATTATTTCAGACCTGACAAGTTTAAGCCATCACCAGTGATGGGACGAAAACAAATTGAAAGACAAGAATCTGTGTCGCCTCGTCCCATTAGACGAGGAACTTTTATAATTTCTCCCAACACAAATTTACTAGGCAAACCTGGTTCCATGTGAGTGCTCCTACTAACTATTAACTTTTTAATCCTAATCTATCATTTTACCAATATTTTTTTCTATTTAAGTTAGAGTTAAATTAACTAAAATTATTTATTATGCTTTATAATCCCCATGAATAAATTAACTGTACTAACTCAATGGTGTTGGTGCTTATTTTTCAATCTAACAGGGATCGACTTAACAAAAGCCCTCCAAATTCTCCACCGGCCTATCGCCGAGCAATCAGTCGCGATGAAAATGTTTTTTCTCGCCTTACATCCAGTACCACTCAGCCAATTGAACAACAGCGATCTAAAGGTGTAATACAACCATACCAAGGAAAAGTAAGTATTGATTGTAGTATAACCATATATATATATATATATCTGAGAATTGTCTTAATTTTAATTTTAGACTTCAATAAAGACTCCTTTGGTATGTACACATATCACAGATGGTCATTCTAGAGCAGTTCTTGCGGTTTATGCTACTGACGACATGTTATTTAGTGCCTCAAAAGGTTAATATTTTAAATTATTTATGGAAATCATTAGTATACAATTAACATTTATTTTACTATTATTAGATAAGACTGTAAAAATTTGGGATCTTAATAGTGGTAAAGAAATTCAAACACTAGCCGGTCATCCAAATAGTGTTGTTGCTATAAAATATGATGAATATGCTCAACTTGTATTTAGTGTGACTTCTTCATATGTAAGAGTTTGGGACATGCGATTATCTAAATGCATTAAGACACTCAGGTAATATATTTAGTATACACTATACTTTAATTTAGTTAAATATGTTCACAGATCAGCTATTGCTTATGAAAGTTTTTAATATTCTAGTTTGTTGATGTTCTAATTGTCTAGTTATTACAATGTTAAATATTTAAAAAGATAGGTTATATTTACAAAATACACAATATCTGGACTTTTACTTCTAAAATTTTTATTTCTTTTAACATTTAATCAATAAAAAGCAAGTTATTTATGAAAAGGTCTCCTTCTATTATTTTTATTTGAAACATTTATTTTTATTCTAATAGAAGGCAAGATATTTATGAAAAGGTTGTTTTCGTTACATTTAACCTCTCATGACCTTTAAAGCTCATATTACTTTTCACATGTAGTTCATAACAGTATAATAAAGCCTAAAGGTGTATGCAAAAATGTAGTAATTTTTCTTTGCTGGAGTTTATTTTTGATCTAGTTTGACTGGGATAATAGGTATGTAAACTGAATTAAAAAATATTTAATCCCTAACTATGTATTTTGATTTTTGCTATCTAACCACTTAAGAAAAAAGTTTCTTCTATGCTGAAATTGTAAATTTTATGATGTTGTAGCTCATCTGGTATTGTAAACAATGGATCAGTTATGTCATCACAAATTCCAGTTGGAGAAATTTTGTTGAACGATATTGCACTAAATAATTATGGACGGACATTGTATATGGCATCTGGTGATAAAGTGAAAATTTGGGATATGAGAAAGTAATTTTATTCATAAAACTCATTTGAGAAATTTAATACAATAAATCATTTTGATTTTAAGATTTACAGTTCGAGGAAAATTGAGTAGTGGCCATACGGCTGCTGTTATGTGTTTAGCAGTGGGTCGGTTCGACAACAAAGATATTATAGTCACTGGATCTAAAGACCATTACATAAAGATGTTTGAAGTTGATGAAGAAGCTGTTGGAACGTATAATCCTACAGTTAATCTAGAACCCCCTCATTATGATGGAATACAAACACTTGCAATACATAATGAAATACTATTTTCTGGTTCAAGAGATTATGCTATTAAAAAATGGGACCTGGATAAACAAGAATTAGTTACTGTTAGTCATTTTTTCACCATTGTTATTATTATCATTTACTAATAAAGAATCTTTATTTTATTTAGTCAATAAATAATGCTCACAAAGATTGGATCTGCGGATTGGCTGTTGTTCCTGATCATCCAATACTATTGAGTGTGTGTCGTAGTGGATCTTTGAAAATGTGGTCAGAATCAACTTGCTCACTTCTTGGAGAGATGAAAGCACATGATTCTCCAATTAACGCCATTGCCACAAATTCTACGCATGTCTTTACTGCAGCTCAGTATGTGTTAATTCTCATTATATTAGTGTATACATATGTAGCGGTGGTATGGTGGAGGGACAGTTTTGCATGTGGTGTGTGTATGCAATGATTTCAGCCGTGGAGAAGTGAAGATGTGGCGAGTGGCTCAAAATATCTCGTTTCCATCGGCCATGACAATGTCAACAGGACGTATATTCAACCTGGACATGTGAATATTTTAACTCTTGGGAACATTATGTATGGGTTCATCTATCTACTCGGTTATAACATTATTTTATAGTTAATTATTTTTAATTTTAATTTTTTTATTATTTATTTATTTTATTTTTTTATTTGCTCAACAATTTATTTGTTTTGATTATTATTAAATTAAAATGTATTTGACTAGTTAATTTTTGCACTATTTATTTTTATTTTGCATGAATTTTATTTTTCATTTTATTTATAATTGTTGTTACTAGCTAATTATTCAATATTTTTATTTATTGTTAAAAATTATTATTTTTTGAACCTAATTAAGGATTTGGTATTGTTTGTTAAGTAATTATAATTATTGTTATTAAATATTCCTTTTTTCTTTTAATTTATCTAACTTTGGTGGAAGAAGATCAATAATAAATCATGTTAAAATGTGTATATATTTTTTAAAAAAAACATGACTAACTGGTTTTAAAAGGACTTAAGTTAATAGGTGATTGATAATTATAACATAAATTTAAGGCTCGTCACACCACTCATAAGCATTGTTGTTATTTAAGGTACTTACCTACACCTAACCACCTGATATTTTATGTGTTCACTCGTCTTTTACGTACATAGTATTTTAATTTTTTTTTCTTTGTAGTTATTTCTTCCTTAAACGTAGTAGATATTTTGTCTAATATATTAAATTATATTTGCTGTAGTTCTATTATTTAATCCAAATAATATAATATTAAAATAATGTTCACTTAAAAACTGGATATTTATTCTTTTTTTTATTTCGCTACAAATAATTAGTATAGTTATCTTCTCATGTCAATCATCAACAAGTGTGTACTTATAACATAAATAATTTAGTAACAGTTGGCTTTATCACACTGCTAGTATATGATTTTTCGTTTATTCCAAGTAAATGGCTATATTGACTAAATATATAAATATATATAATTAAAAGACTTGCTTAAATATTTTCATTGTATTGAAACCTTTTTGTTAATTAAGTTGTTGATCAAGAATAAAATAAAAATTATTATTCCTTTTTATATTAAGTGTTCCAAGTCCCCATAAAAATTTTAAGTTGGTTTGTAAGACACTACTGATGTATGTGTTAGCATTTTGTGTTCTAACTTGGATTGATAACCACCAAAGATAAATCAATGATTTTAAAGAAATAATAAACTTACCTATTAAATGTAATTATAGATTAAAAATTTTTATATATTCATTATGTTGTAATTTTATTGATTTGTTTGAAAATCTTTTATCCATTATACATTTTGCATGATGCTTTGCATGATTTGTGTGTTTGTTATTTGGTGTATTGAACTTAGTTGTAACTAGTCATTATTTGATATTTACAGTGATGGAACAGTGAAGTTATGGCGTGTCAAATATCGCTTAGATGCGATGGCTTGACGGATAATCATTAGCATTGCGACAAATCTCCAGTACATTGGTATACTTGTGTTGACCATAATCGTATTGATTAGCCACCTGATATCTTCGGTGCATGCCATATTCTGCCATAAACCGAAGCAAACTAAATCTATATTGTAATCTGTGATATTTACTTATTTTGATAATCTCTTTCTGCTGAAAGTGTATTTCAGTGTTCCTTATAAATTGGTTCCAAAGATGCATATTATTTAACATATTTATTATGGGTTGGGTATTATTTTTATTATTTTGAACACAAAAAGAATATGACTAATTGCATGCTTATATTTAAGAAATGAAAACGCTCAATATTTATCAAATAACCATCTAGTATTATTATTATGGTATTTTGTACTGATTATTAATTACAATTTTATGTGTATTGACCATATAAAATTTATTTTTTATACAATATAATATGTTAATTAATCAATTTTAAAAATCAAAACATGATGTTTTTTTATTTTTATTATTTATTTTAAAATAGATCTGATCAAAATAATGTTAAGTATAATATAATTTATTTATAAATAAAATATTGTACTACAAATGTTTTTTTTATTATTTTAAAACATAATTAATATTTAAGAATACTTATTGCTAGTGATTAAAATATAATAAAATAATATGGAAAATAACCATTAGGTACCTATACATAAATTTACAAAAATAAATAAACAAATAAATAATTACTTAATATTTACCAAGATAGGTCTATATTAGTTAATTGTTTTATAATTTAAAAATATCACAGAAACTAGCAATAAAATAGCATTGAAGAGTTAACTAACATTTTGAGTGACAAATACGTGACCAAAGTTATTGTATGAGTATGTACGGTTCAGAATTAATTCCTTTAGTTTAATTCCAGATATAACCTAGAAAAAAATATTATGAATATTTTAAAAAATTTATTCTTAGTAAAATCATACTTGTAAGCCATGATTTAGTGCTACCATTGAGAATACTGTTTTGATTGTTGCGTATGGAGGTAAAAGTCTTAACTGTATGCCAGAAATCATAGTCCAAGCAAGATTACTATCTTCTTCATCACTCACTTCAACAACAAGCTGCATGTCACGGTTTCTGAAAATAATATGTGTAAATTATCCAATAAAAAGTTATTAGATGATCTTTACTAAAAAAAAACCATTGATTGAATATATTTCTATTTTTTTTTTTAAATAATCTGACAATATTGTAATTCACAAATTGTCACATTCTATTAAATTTGTCGATTCAAGTGAATATTTTATGAAAACTAATAAGTATAGATAAATTTAAAAAAAATATTTACTTTAGTTACATATTTTTAATAAAATAACGTAAAACTTATAATGTTGACCCCCATGTCAATTATGATACTAAGTTGTGGAATAAGCTTAAAATGTATAAGTTTTGTAGATTTAATAATCAGTACATTTTATTATTGAGACTGATAGTTTTGTACATTATACTATTTTTTAACACAAATTACATTTCAAATATCATATCTAATTCTTTATCAATACAATACTTAATTTTTTTTTTTAAATTATATAAGTTTAAACTTACCTGTTATTTTTTATCGAGCAAGTGAAGTCAAATTGTTCTTCACAAAACACCATATCAGGTAAGTATGTTATGGAAAACGTTATATCATCTAATTCTGGAATCTATCAACATATTTTAATGAGGTACAATTCAATTTTTTAAATAGTACTACGATCAGTGTATACATATATTAATTTGATAGTTCTTTCTTACAACCATATTCAATTTAATCCTCAACATTGAATTAGGTAAAATAATGGATATAAACAAATAATTACCTGTCTCACTAATGGACTGGATTGTATTTGACCTTTAGTACCCATATTAGACCGCCATAAAATATCCAACTTGCCAAGATTATTTGTCCTAGTTGGATTTTTTTCAGAAGTTTGATCTAAGCTTAATCTATACATATATTGCCGTGTTTCTTTCACATCCAGTATGTCCATATCTCCAAAAACAGATTTATCCTCTGAGCTTTCAAGTAAGTGATTCATTGAATTAACTATATTAAAAAAATACACGATTATTATTAATAGTAATGATAAAAATATCAAAATTACCATTATATCCAATTGATGATTCTAAGATAAATTTTTCTAATGAGATCGGAGTCGACATAATATTTTGGACTTGAACTTCAAGGTAAACTTCATCAGTCTGAAATGAGTATAATAATGAACATCTAAGGTAAGTATTACGTTTATATTTTATGCATTTGTAATTTATTGAAACATATTAACCGCTAAAATGCTTACAACAGTATTGTAAAATTTTGTTTTTAGATCTAAAGGTTTTGGAACTCTATAACTGAAAATTGTTTCAAATGAATGTTTTCTATCATATTCCACTTGACAAATCAATCTACTAAAAAAACATAAATTATTGTATATTAATGATATAGTAAATTAATTTTAGCACAGTTCATACTTGACACTACCGTGTTCTTTGACTTCGTGCTTAACAATAACATCAATAGAAGCATATGGATCCAACTTGGGAAAAGCTTTTGGTCCCAAAATCGGTATATGAGACGTTGCAGTATCTATTTCTGCTTTTAAAATAATATCATACACTGTTTGAGAACTTTCATTCTTCAAGTAAACATAACACAGAAATGTTTCACCCAGATACAAATTTCTAGGAAACGTTAATATAAATGCATTAATAGATTAATCATCACTTTTTAAAATTTATTTACTCTAGGACATTAGGAACCATGAGAAACGACCCAGCCGCCAATGTTTCTGCATCAGCCAATGTAGTCACATCTTTTTTTAAATGTGCATTCAAGGCACTTCCTGGTAAATCTTTTGAATCACAAGTGACTATCTTCGAGTTAAACATGACTGGCTTACCAAGCCGCATTACTAAGATAAAATATTTAAAAAATGTTCATAAAATCGTTTGAAAATGCTTTGATATAAACGTCTTAAGTACCTCTCAATTTTATGGGATGTTCGACAACTTCCTTCACTTCTAATGAAGTCATGATGAAGTAAAATGATTATTTCAACAGAAATACCGAACGCAGATAATTAATGACGCATGAAAATGAGTTGACAACTTTCGAGTTTCGAGGTTTCGACTGCAACGATAACAATTTTTTACTTACAATTTGCAATTTACAAAACGCACAGGGTCAGAAGATGCCTGAGGAGAGCACGAACTAAGATTTTGTCATGCTAAGATCTTAGTTCGTGGTGGAGCTCCCGTTAATCTAAAATCATTGCCATTTATCACTTGGCACTTATCAATTCTGATAAGGCCCGTTATCGCATTACTGAATAGTAAATACAGAATAGATTAAATCCGAAGGGACACTTTCTATTGCCTATAGATATCTTCCAAGGAGTTTAAGTAAAAATATTTTTCAGGATACAAGTCGACTTGTAGGGGAAATAATAATATATTGGGGGTGGAATGGCCGAGCGGACTAAGGCGTCGGTTGCGACGCACGCAGTCGCCGGTTCGAATCTCGGTCACTGGCGACATTGCTCTTTGAGCATTTCGCGATGTCTGGAGAGAGAGCCCGCGGGCCCCCAACCGGGCATGGCAGAAACCCACGGGTGCCCATTCAAAATTCTGCCAAAAACCCACGAGTTAAAAACCTTACAGTTCCTTCCCCTACAGTTCCCCAGGCTAATGACCTCAGTTGTCGAAGCCTTAACCATAAAAAAAAAAAAAGCGGGTAAGTCGTGGATGTCGCTCTGCTGTACAGTAGGTTACTGTAATGGATGGGATTAAATTTGAATGCAATGATAGGTATCATTGTATCATTGTATACGAAAAACGATTCTGAACGGAGATGATTAATTGTCAGTCTAGGATATATTATACTTAAATATTGTCATATATTCTATTTTGAAACAAATATTTTATTTTTCAATTAGAACGCATTTTGCATAAGGCATGGTTAATTAATTTTTCCAAAAACATTGCATGTAGTTATCATAATTCATAATACCTTATATTATCATAGATATACCTGGTTTGACAATAAATCGTTATCATTACACGACTTCATAAAAATTTAGAACTCAAACGCTCAAAACATTTTTCCTATAATGACGCTTCAAATTTTCTCTATAGCTATTTGAAGCAAAACTTATGGAAAACTTAGTGTTAAATTTTATAACCTTAGATATAAATACAAACAATATTATGAATTTTGAACTACAAAATAATTTGCAAATATTCATTTTGACGAATTTTTGTCAATATTTGAAATTCAAATGCTAATAAAAATTTAATTTGAATTTCCGGTGGACATTTTTTTTGTGATAAAGATTGACTAATTTGTAAGGAATCTTGTATTAAATTTTCAAATCTTAGATTTAAAAAGAACATTTTTTATGAATTTCTAGCTTATAATAATTTGCGAATTTTCGTGATTCATACGTATGTTGTCAAAATTTAAATTTAAATGCTTGTAAAAAAAAAATGTGACTATCCATTTCTTATATTTTTCAACTACTATTGTAAAAATATTTTAGGAGCCTTGTATTAAATTCTCAAATCTTAGAATTAAAAAGAAAAACTTTTATGAATTTCGATCTAAGATAATTTGAAAATTGCCGTAATTTTTACGTATTAAGTCATTATTTGAACTTCAAATACTAATAAAAAAAAATCGTGCCTATGTATTTTTATAATTTTTTAGTCACTATATGAATAACTTATGAGGAACTTTTGTATTAAATTTTCAAGTATTTTGATAGGGCCATACAAATTTTATCGACACTTCAAAACAAATTTTTAGAAAAATTTAAAATTTAAATTGTCTATAAATATCTCAAAAAAAGTCAAAATATTTTGAAAATTAAATCATGTAAATAAAATGTCAATCTATTTAACTGGTAAAATTTTCAAGTATCTACGGCTTATACCAGATTCTATATATATCTATATATCTATATAGATCTTGGTTCCATATTATTATTTATTTATTTATTATTATCATAACCACGGTAGTGTAATTCAACTATCATTAATTGATCTATTTAATCTAATTAATCTATTCTGTGATGAACTTACTGAGATCCATAATCCATTACCTGAGCTGAGATCTAAGAATAATAGTTATATCTTATATATAGCTTTATTATTTATTCATTATTGGTTTGTGATAATAATAATTGTGTTGATATGCTTTGCCACATAATATGGTCGAAGGTGATATGCGTTAAACGTTATCAATGTGTGAAATATTGAAATGTAATCCTGAATGTTTTCGTTTTGTTGTTTTGTATCTTTTTAAAAATTTTCGAAATTTTATGTTACTCTTACGACATAAAAAATATATATGTACAATGAGTATACTAACAATGTATTCGACAAGTTTATGTAAAAAGTTCTTGTCCGGTTCACTTTTACATGACCTGAGTAGATCGCTGAACGTTGACTCAATCAGTGCACTAAACAATAGTTTTCTAGGTGCAAAGTTGTTCAGCCACAACACGACCAGCATTGGAGTTCAATCACAACAACCGTCGTTTCTGCGTTCTGGACCTAACAGTATTACTTGCACGACGTCAATCGATGTACGCCGCCACTATTGCAACAAGAACTACAGACCGTTCCCAGAAGTTCCGGAATTTCCACCAATCGTTTGGCCCAACGTTTTCAAGTCACTCAAAGCTCTGCTGTATTCGTATCTAATAATCAAACCACAACTGGACAAAGACTTCAGTCTCGGAGAGTTTGCCAAAAACTCCAGGAAGGTTTGTTTCACATTTATATGTTTTTAATACCATTTATTTATTTATATTAAACGAGCTATGCCCAATTAAAATTATTGTGTAAGACTAGTATTTAAAAAATACAATAAATTATTATTCAAACTTCATTAATTTATGTGCATAACATAGCAGGCACTTTCCGATAGACAAAAGGCAAAGTAGCATTTGACATTCCCAAAATATATAGTTTTCAATGTATACAAATTACTCTTATAGTCTTATTGTCAACAAAATATGTAATAATGATCAAAACTTTAACTTACTGTTATGAGCAGAAAATACAATGACCATATAGAAAATTATTATTATTTACGGATAACCATAACTAATACTCTTCTATACCTACTCTGAAATATCAAATTTATTTTTTTGATATCACTTAGGTATACAAAAAAAGTTTTTATTGTTTCAAAATTCATTAATTTTGTGTTTTTCAAACTTGAATTACTTTGTTTGTAGTTATGATACCGAAAAAATAAAAACAATATTTTTCATTACCAAAGTTCTTCTTTTTATGTGATAAAAATATTTTTCTTTCTTATGAATGTAGTCTTTTTGGTTCTTTTCCGATTAAAACAGTTTTGCTATATTTCACATTTGTAAGACAACACATGTGGGTGTAGTGACCTCTTAAGTATTTTAAATTATGAATATTTCTAAAACGATTCAAATTAAGATTAAACGTAAATATTAATTAAATGCAAATGTATGAAACAGTACTTTCTTAGGTTAGCTCGCCTATTTATGATGTAGTCTCATTATAAAAAAAAATAAGTCTGTAAAATTGACTTGTTTTCCCAAACTTATGAATAATATGCTCGATAATATGGCTATAGAAATTTTTAATTTATAAAATTTGTACCCCTTCTTTGATAACTGTCTAGAGACGTAATTGGTAACTTATTAAAGTATATTGTATATTACTTTCATAATTAATAATAAATTATATAAATTGATAATTAACATAGATAAATTAAATTATTTGGATAAAAATTAAATCGTTAGAGGTATAAGAAAACAAATTTATGTTAATATTTTTAATTAGCTGCATCAATATATTGATACTTAATTATAATTTTAATACTGATATGGCACATTAAAACTGGTTTCAATTGTCTGGTTGTAAAACTAGGATCATAAAAGTTTAATTTGGCAAATAATTCTAGGTAGTTAATACAGTAAAACCTTACCTTATAATACGCTTCCATTACCTTAATTTGAGACAGAGCCTTAGTTAGGAATTGTCTATGGAGAGGATCCATACCTCTTTTATACTGCCTCTTAAAAAAATTTCCTGTTCACCACATAGTAAAATGCATTCAATGATTGAAATTAATTTGTTTCTATTTTATTTAATTATTTAAACTCTTTATCTATATCTTTATATTATCACAATGCACTACAGACACTATCAATACACCTTGAGTACTATACTATAAATTTACTATAAAATATAATAATATATAAAGTATTTATTCAGTTAAAAAATAATTGAACCTCATAAACCCTCCTCGTAGCTACAGCCCTGGTTTGGGAACAAATTGAACTCTATGAATTGCTGGCAAATTTCAGTGATTGAGAGTGTCTGATATTTAAAGTTTTTAATTTATAAATAAATCATTCAATATTTTTGTGTTTTTTTATCTAACGATTCAAGTCTTTAAAAAATGAAAATTATAATATAATATGCTCATATAACGAATGAGGTATTGACCAATTAAAATCTACTTATAGTACCAACAGTATGTGGTTTTTACAAAATAAAACAATAATTAAATATGGACCTTACAAAGTGACACCAAAGTACTTTTAAATCAAACGGGTTATTCAAATCTCTATAACTTATGAAACCAATTTAATTTGAATGATTTATGAAACCAGCATAGAAGCAGTCATGAAGTTGTTTGTTGCTTTTTCAGGCTGTTGAGGTAGTTTCTAATTGCATTTCCAAACGTGACTTTACCTCACTACAGGGGCTGGTCACTAACGACGTACTGGAACAGGTGAAATTGATTGTATCAGATCTCAGTGACAATGAAATAAAAGACTTGGCATTTGATAATGATGACATGTATTTATTTTTACCAGTACAGTTGGATATTATAAATGACACAAAACGTAAGTATGCATATGTCTATAGTAATTGGACTAATTTATTTATGCTATTTAAATAAGATCATAATATTATACTGTATTATACTAATAAATTTGAATTTAATTTTCTAGTTAAAGATCGGAAATTTGTTGAAATAACAATGGTCTATCACGCTATTCACAATTTAGAAGAAATAAAAAAAAGATCTGAAGAAATTGTAGATATACAAAAAGAATTAAAGAGTAATATATTTGTGTTGAATTATAGGTTTATTAGAGAGTATACAGAAGGGGTCAAAGATGCATGGACTATAAATGCAATTAATCATATAAAAGCCGAAGAACATGATAAAACAATTTTGTAAATGGAATTATACCATATTCTTGTAACTAAGTACCTTTAAATTTAGATGTCATACTATATAATGTTAAATAATTAAATCATTTTTATTAACCATTTGAAGACAAAGTGGAATTGAGTTTGTTTTTAAATACCACAATTTAATTTTTTCAAAAATTTGAGACAATCATACATATAGTTTCTTTATACCTATTTATTTGTAGTTATTTTTAAATTTAAAATATAATAATTATTATTTTAAACAAGAATTACTAGGGGGCTTCCGGCTTATTATAGGTTTTAAACTATATTCTTTAAACCAATAAATAATTGAATTATTTTGCCGATGGTTATTTTTGTAGTTAGATACTATTTTTTTAATTTTCGTGAGCAATTATTTGCATATTAATATATTACTTTTAATTTGTATGATAACATCTTAAAAATCTCTTCATTAAAAACAATTTTAGGCACATTAATATTGTAATGTTATGATCAATATATTACATTGATGAAATGAAAACAGTACATACACTTTTATCAAGAGAAAAAATTAAGGAAGTATTTTTATGAAATATGTAACATTACCTACATCACAAAAATCCAAGTAAAGCGAGTGTTACTTAAACAAATCAAGTTTATGAGAGGTTAGAAAACCGAGCTAAGCGAGTTGAATCAATATTATTTATGAAATATTTTCATACAATAATTTATTAATTATCCATTATAGTTTGAAATCTACAAATTATTTATTTATTTTTGGATAAATTTTAATAAAACATCTTTTAAAATCACTCAACACCTCAATATATCATGCTAGACTAAGACTATTTACTGAACTACTATATAATAATTTTAAATTAATATTTAACAAGCTTTATCAGTCATTAGACTTGCAGCAAAATGTCATGTTATTTTTATTTATATCATAGCAGCGAACACTCATTATTATCGATAGTTTTGAGTGATGTAATGAATGCATTAGTTTTACATCAATTTTAAAACCAGTCAAATATATCAGTTCCTCTTTGACTCTTAGTTTATACACTTAATAATATTTTTATTTTTTTTTTTAAACCGCCCAAAGGCTTTTTTATTATAACAATCAATGATCTTTAACAATACATTTAAGAAGTGTACATAAATATTAAATATTAATATTAATAAATTAATGAATAAATATTTAGTAAATATATACAAAAAACATGTTTGGGTTATCACTCTCAATGGAGAGGTCCCAGCCTTAGTCTAATAGTTTATACCAAGTCATATGGTATTCGGCGTTTGAGACGTCTAATGTCTTGAGAATTATCAAGTAGTTGAATTGCTGTTGGATTGGTGTGTTTATCTAGTGTTTTATGGCAAACTTGGTAATCTCGTCCTGGACGGAGGTCATCATCAAATCTCGGTGAATAATGTCATTTCTATCGTACCGGTATGCTGCGACAATAGTACGGAGAGCAATGTTTTGGCAACGTTGGATAATCTCAATATTGGACTTACTGGCACAGCCCCACAGCTGTATTCCATAGGTCCATATTGGTTTAATTATCGCTACATACAAAATACGTCTGTATGTGAGATCTAATTCGGAGTGTCTACCGATCAGCCAATAAAGTTTTCTCAATTTCAGTTTCATTTGCAGTTTTTGCTGGCGAACATGATGTTTCCAATTTAATCGTGAGTCAAGGTGCATTCCTAGGTATTTTGCAGAATCGTTCTGGGGGATAATCTGCTGGTCCAACCATACTGGGTAGTATACACTTTTACGCAAAGTATAATTTACGTGTACCGATTTGTCACTGTTAATTTTGATTTTCCAACGCTTAGTCCAAACGGAGACGTTGTTAAGTGTTCGTTGAAGTTGATCAGTCGCAGTCTGCTGGTCTTCATCAGTTGCCAGTATTGCTGTATCATCGGCAAACATAGCTGTCATTGAGTAGTTGGTAGTTGGAATGTCAGCTGTGTAAAGTAAATACTAAATACAAAAAAGAGGTCCGAGGACACTGCCTCGTGGTACTCCAGCTGATATGTTTTTCCAGTCAGTTAATGCTTCATCTTGTAAGACTGAACTGACGTTCAGTCAGATAGGATTCAATAATGAGTGCGCACCAGGTGTGTGGCAGCTGTTCACGTAGCTTAATATGTAATCCTCCGTGGCAAACTTTATCAAAAGCTTGCGCAACATCAAGGAATACTCCACAACAATATTTGTTTTCCTCTAGTGCATTGTTTATCACATTTGTGACACGATGAACCTGTTCAATAGTTGAGTGTTTATTCCGAAATCCGAACTGGTGTTCAGGAATAAGCCGTCTTGCTTCTATTATTGGTTTTAATCGCTTTAAAAGCAGTTTTTCAAATAATTTTGATAAGCTCGGAAGAAGCGATATCGGTCTGTATGAAGTTACGTGTTCGGGGGTTTCCCTGGTTTAAGTAGCATGATTACTTGAGCTCGTTTCCATTGTTTAGGAACGTATTCTGTACGCAGTATGGCATTGTATATGTATGTTAAATAATTAATCATAGCCTTTTTGGGCAATTCTTTCAGCATTTTTGGGTTTATTTGGTCGTACCCAGGTGCTTTTTTTAGATTGATATTCGTATCGATTTCGTTTGCAATTTCGAATGGAGTGAAGAACTTAATCGTTTCACGTATTTCGTCCAATGGTTGGCACTGCTCTATATCGAGCTCAGAAGCGATATTGTTCGGCTGGAATGTCCGTTCCAGATGACGTGCTTACGTTTCAGCTTTGTCTTGGTCACAGCGTGCCCATGATCCGTCTTCTTTGCGGATTGGTGGTACATAGGCTCTGGGCTTTTGCATTTGTTTTGTAGCCTTCCACAACAAATAATTAGTGTCTTCGTTGCGGAAAGATTACTCAAGTAAGATTTAAACGTTTCGTTTTTTACTTCTTTTATTTTATCATGTAAAAGTCTGCAAGTGCTGTGCCAGATAGTTTTGTCCAATGGATCTCTCGTACGATACAATTTTTTCCTTGCTTTTCGTTTTTTCTTTACTATCTCCCTAATTTCCATAGGGTAGGTGATTTCATGATTACTTCTTGTTGATATTTCAGGTGTCGCCAATTTTGCTGCCTTTATAACATTATTAGTTAGTTGTTCAATAGCGCTATCAATTTCAATTGGTGTTCTAAGCTTTACAGAGAGGGTTACCATTTCATCTAGATTAGATCTAAATAGGTCCCAGTTTGTTTTTTTTATTGTTAAGCGATACCTTACGTTGTTTTACTATGAAATTTAAGCTTAACGTGAGAAGCACTGGTATGTTATCCGACGTCAATTCCACCAGTTCATTTATTTCGACATAATTATAGAGGATATACCTTTCATTACAAAGAAATCAAGTAAATCTGGAATCTTGTTCTGGTCAGATGGCCAATATGCTGCTTTTCTAGTAGAAATTATTTCAGCGTTGGTATTGCTTGCAGCTTTTAATAGAGCACGTTCTTTGGGGGTGATAAGCCTTGAACCCCAATGAGTATGTTTAGAATTATAGTCTCATCCAGCTCTGAATCTAGCACCCAAGGTAAGGAAAAATTCAGTGAACTTAATTTCATCTGCACCACCTTGCGGTGGACAATAAATTGCAGTTTTTTTGCAGATTGTTAATACCGTCATTTACGACAACGCTGGTAGCTTGTATGTGGTTTTCAGAATATTTTTCGTGTTCATAGTGCTTTATGGACTCTTTTATTATTACAGCAGAGCCACCACGAGCTCTACCACTGGGATGTGTAGTATACGTTCGGTAGTTTCTTATCTTCAAGAAAGTCAGCGTTGTAAAGTGTATTTCTTATATAAGAGCAATATCAATGTTTTCTCTATGTAGGAGATTTTTAAGCTCCTGTTTACGCTGTACTAGCCCATTGGCGTTGCATGTAATGATACTAAATGTATTGTTCATTTCTTTTTTTGTTTGGTGTTTTTGGACTTAGCATGTTTTGTTTCTAACTTGTCCATTCTCGCTGTAATATTTACTAGTGTTTGTGTTACATTAGTTAACGCAACTAAAAAAAAATTAAGTCTTGGATCGTTATTTTCCTTAGGTTGTTGTATTAACATTTGAGGTACAGACTGGTTTTATCTCTTGAAGCACTTGAAGTACTAGCCATTTGCGGGTACGAAATGTTTGTTGTGACTGGCGGTAGTCAGAAAAAAAAGCCACTAAAAAAAAATCCACGGAAAAAAAGCCAAGAAAAAAATCTAGGGAAAAATAATCCAGGGGAAAAATCCACGGGAAAAAAAGCCAAATAACAATAATTAAATATATAACAATTAAAATTAAACTATTAAATTAGGTATTATTTAAAAATTGTTTACACATTATTGGTCATATATATATATATATATTTTTATTATTAAATCATGTAAATAAAATGTCAATCTATATAACTGGTAAAATTTTCAAGTATCTACGGCTTATACCAGATTCTATATATAATATATATCTATATATCTATATAGATCTTGGTTCCATATTATTATTTATTTATTTATTATTATCATAACCACGGTAGTGTAATTCAACTATCATTAATTGATCTATTTAATCTAATTAATCTATTCTGTGATGAACTTAATGAGATCCATAATCATTATATATATATATATATGTGTGTGTGTATTTAATTATTAATACACAGGTTATATGGTTATTGGTTATTATTTATTATTCCATAGTAATGAATATATTTTAGATTCTAAACAGCAATGAATGTATTGATTTTATTAAACAAAAAGTTTAAATTAAAAATACATAAATTTATTTTTTTAAGCTAGCATATAGTTCATATTGAAACATGTACATTCAAAAAAGAATCACCCCGTACAAAGTATATACATTATACTTATACTTATCTAGGGTGTAAGGTGTAAGACATAAATCAATTGATTTCAAGATAATATCCACAAAATATTATGTTATTTTTATTCAATGTATAGCATTTTCTTTCATCCAGGGGCGCACCCAGGATTTTTTTTTTTTTTTTTTTGGGGGGGGGGCCTAAATTCAAATAATTTTAATATTAATAGCTAGTATTTATTTTGAAATATGTACAGAAATCTTAAAGCTTGTTTAGTAAACAATCTTTACAATCTTTTACTAACTAATTTTGTTTTTTTGTTCCGGTTTTAAGTCGCGCTGTAACGGTGATGTTATACATGTAAAACATAAATATTTACCTATTAATTAAGTTATGAATAATATAGTGATTGTTTTTTATTTTGGGGCTAGCCATTTGGGGGGGGGGGCTAAAGCCCGTTGTTAGCCACCCCCTTGATGCGCGCTTGCTTTCATCTTATTCTGAAGGAAATTCCCTTTCTTTTGTTAAGATATACCTAACTGTTTTATAATTTTATAAATTATGCTTTCAGTCTCATACATCTATACTCTCAGTCTCACCCATCCATCTATGCTCATAATTTTTTTTCTCTAGTACTCTTGATTTTACATTTTTAACATAGGTACGATGGAAATCATTAACTCTAATAAAAATAAGCCTAAATTATGTTTTGAGGGCTGTAACGTGGTCGGGGAATCGACCAGTTAAATATAAGATATCCAGTGAGAGTCGTAGGACTCTATAGATATAATTACCGTAGCCAGGGGTAAATATATATATATATATATAACAGGATCTTAAATATATTTAAATAACTAGGATTCCGTTTCAGTTATCATTAAGTTTTATTATAGATTAAACACTTACAAATAATAATACTCACAAGTTATATAAATTATATTCTATCTAACTATCTGACTGTATCGTAGTTATACGGAGTTCGATGTTTGTTGAGTGTTGAGGTCTAAGGTACACAGTGAACTAACTTACTTCATACATGGTGTGTATTGACCATAGGTCTTACAGTTATGAGTGTGTGTTAATATTATTGTATTGGTCAGCAGTTCATCGTACATAATGTTAGTGTGTAGACGTGTAGTACATATATATGTTACCGTTAGGGTGACCAGATGTCTCTTATAAAAAAAGAGGACATTTTTATTTTTTACTAATATTATGGATAGGTACTTTAAAATTATTCATAATATACAAAACATACTTGTGATATTTATTTAACACAATTTTATCATACTCAGTTGGCTGATTGAAGCACAATATAAACAGCATAATAAAAATCTAACATATCTATTAGAAACAATAAAATAAAAATAATCGACCAAAACTAAATGCAAATTCAAAACATTTATTTTTAACCTTTTCAAACAACCTTAGAGATTGCAGGCGTACAATCCATTGATCGGAAACTAATTAATCGGAATAAATATTTATTAATTATCTTTTGGTCTTATCATTGTCTAGGAAAGGCAATTGGTTTAAATGTTTTTATATTTTATGGCATAATATTATATTCTTATTCCATTGTTAGTTCTAAAAATAACCATACTGTGATAGTAATAATAATAGAAAAGTTCTTGTAAATCTTATCACAATATCTTATCACATCAACACAATTTATAACCACAGATTACATGTAATCTGTGATATAACTATCTACAGGACAACTTACAACTGTCTACAGCCATAACAAGCCATAATCAGAATTTTGTCTATAATCGACAATCGTGTGCAATACTCATGTTATCACCAATTCTATAAATTATTTTTTGGAAATATAATATCGTTTAAAATACATTTTACCACTGAATAGAGACTACGTATAAAAAAGAGGACATTTTGACTTTTTATTTAAAAGAGCCCGGACAACAGAGGACACTCATAAAAAGAGGACAAATCCTCGTAAAAGAGGACGTCTGGTCACCCTAGTTACCGTCAATGTCATAAATTCAGGTAATGATGATATTGACTAGCCAATTAATATAATGCCTGGGTAACTTGGTCATTATCTACAATCAACATATTATATTTGTAACATTGACTTAATAAATCAGACTATGTCGTAATTTGATAGATTGACTAGTTAGTAGGTATAACATTTCCTATCGTCTTGTAGTCAATGTTATCTTTTATCGTTTCAACTTTAAAAACCCGCGTCAAGCTTATCTGTTTTGTAACGAATAATAATAGGTATCTTTTATAGTTTTAATACTCACGGCAAATAACCTAACATGAGTATTGTTACAGTTTACGTTGTACTTTCGTATAGTATAATTTAAAGTTAATAGTTTCGTATAGCTTTTCGTTTCGAAAAGTGTTGAAATATTTTATAAAAACATGAATTCAAATGAAATGCGTCAAAAATTTTACAACACATTATCTGATTTATTGAAAAATAAACGGAAAGATAATAAATCATTTTTAAATAAAGAAGAATATATGTTAAGATTGCAAAAGTTAAATTAGCTAAGGAAAAACTTGGGAAAAAAAGTGCAAAGGATTATAGATACATTCGTAAGTATGATATAATAACACTCAATGGGCAAGAACGACTTATTAAATCTATAAGTAATAATTCAGAAAGTCTACACTATTATGTATCAAATGACGAATTATTTGATATTTTACACGATAGTCACATTGCAATAGGTCATGGTGGTCGGGACCGCATGGTTTATGAATTGAAGACAAAATATTGTAATATTATTTAGAAAACTATTATGATATATTTAAGTCTTTGTATGCATTGTGAAAAAAATCATCAAATCCAAAGCGAGGCCTAGTTTCTAAACCAATACTTCATAATGCATTCAATTCACGAGCCCAAGTTGATCTTATATTGATATGCAAAGTTAAAGTTTTAATGAATTTAAATTTATCATGAACTATCAAGACCATCTAACAAAATTCGTTTTACTTAGACCAGTTAGACCTTTAAAAATTTCCTTGTAAAGAAAAATTTATTCTTCTCGAAAACGTTTTAAAGTTAGCTGCCGGAAAAGAAATTACACTCCGTGAAGCGGCTGGGGTCAACAGTGTTATGGGAACTCAAGGATTTCAATGGTGCCACTGCAAAACAAAATGCAAAACAAATAAATGTACTTGTCGATCTAATAACCGGTTTTGTACATCAAAGTGCCATAACAATTAACAGCTTATCATGCGAAAATAAGTGATACCCATACGTCATAATCAATAATCACCATTCACAGGGCCGGATTTAATGTTGTGGGGGCCCCAGGGCCCATACAAGATTGAAATATAAGATTTTTTAGTTGATCTACATGCTTTAAAACTTTAAAATTATATTACCGATGAGTTATTCTCTCATCATGCTATTAATTTCTTATCACGTCAATTTTGCTTATTGAACATAATTAATACAGATTTATATAATGTTAATACAATTAATAAGTAAGTACAAGTAACCTTTAAAGTCATCTCTTTTTATTTTTTTAAATTAGTACATCAAAACCATTAAATAAGTTGTTATTAAAATATATTTGATGCTAATGTAAACTAAAATAAATCCTTCAAATTATTTTCAATAAAAAATTTGATACATTAAATAATATTTAGTACATTAGTTCAAGGTACAACGTTATTTTATAATATACAAATATAAAAATAAAATACTAAAGAAATATAATGTACAAGTTATTTATAATAAACATACTTTTCTTGACTTTTTAATAGAAAATTGTTTGATGCCTACGGTTTTACACAAGTTTTAGGAAAAAATATGTATTATTAAACAAGCGATAAGCTTGATGCCCACCCCGACGGCCCACCGACCGACGGCTCGCTCCGTCGACCGGCTGCACGTGTCCGACGACGATGCCAAAAGAGAGGGAAATAGGAGCTCGGCGCTCGCTCGACCGTCAATCTCTCTGGACAGAGTATAGTTGCGTAGTTATAATATAATTTACTATTTATAATTAAGTAGAAATGGAAAAAATTACCTCACAATCTAGTGATTCGTTTTATCACACACTAATAGCACCAATTTTCAAACTTAAAAAAAAATAGTATATTGTTTTGCAAATTACTAGAAAAAAAAAAAAGGTAATCATTTTGTGGGGGCCTCTTATTAATAGAATCTTGTGGGGGCCCCGGGGCCTGGGCCCCGTGGGCCCCCCCCCTAAATCCGGCCCTGAGTCCATTCAACCATAAAAATAATAATTATGAAAAATTTAATTTTTTATTATATTTTTTTTCATCGAGTCCCATTGTTTATTCTTAAATAGTAAATATAATATATAATGTACCTTATCACAACCCGGTTGGTTGTTAGTTTTTCATTGTCTAAAATTATCAATGGCTACATAGTTTTAGCAAATAAATAATATTAGTTTTTTTTACCCCTATTTTTTACATATCTAATTATTTTATATGTTATTACCACTATTGTTATTATTATTAATGCTGTAATTTCGGTAGAGTGAATATTTGTTGTTTTTTCTTTAGCATTGTCTCTTAAGAGGACGCTACACCCGCATGTGTTGTCTCCGTCTTACAAGTGCGTAACATTGCAAAAACTGTTTCGCGCGGGAAAGAACCAGGAAGGCTACAGTTATAACTAAGAAACGAAATTTTCACCACATAATAAGGAGAACATTTACTGTGCAACGTTGTTTTCAATTTTTCGATATCACAAATAGAAAAAAAAGTTCTTATTGTTTCAAAATTTATTATTATTGCGTTTTTCAAAATCGAATAAATTTTTTTTTCAGTTCTAATATCAAAAAAATAAAAACAACGTTGCACAGTCAAAATTCCCTTTTATCAGTGGTGAGAATTTCGTTTCTTAGTTATGACTGTAGCCTTCTCGGTTCTTTCCCGCGCTAAACAGTTTTTGCAATGTTACGTACTTGTAAGACGGAGACAACACATGCGGGCGAAGCGTCCTCTTAAAAGATTTTCTATTTCTCTATTTAAAACTGAAAGTGATTTAGCATGAAGTTTTAAGTCATTGAATTTTCTGTGTATTTCAATCGTATCTACATTATCATGTGGTACATTTTGTTCCATGTTTATGGTTTATCTTATTTAAGTTTTTGGTAAAATTAGGTAGATGGAAAGGAGATAAGTAGTCTTTTGAAAAATGACTGGTTTTTGTATTTTGAAATTATGAGAGTGTTTTTTGTAAATGCTTTGCAATTAGTTTTTAGGGATAATAGGCCTGTTTGATTAATAATCGTGTTTTCCGTTACAACTAATTACTATTTCCATCGGTTCAGGAGTGGCATATAACCATTGGTTATTATTTTTTAAGTGGTACCAAATATCGTGGACCATTTTGATCGTCTTAACCTCACAGTTGGATGGTATAGTGTTACCCTTTTTAAACATTTGGAATTCACAATTCGGCTTAATTGCGTTAGATAACGGAGTACTTACATAATTGTTACAGGGCTATATGTACGTTCTCAAACATACCGGCAAAAGTAGTATTACATGACGTTGTAGTAAAGCAACCATGCTCAAATGTCCAGGGACCATTTATACAGATCTTAAAATGTCAAAAGTGGAACAACTCATATTATAACACATAGGTAGACCAAACATAAAAGAGGTTGAAGTACGTAAGTGTTATAATGAAAGAAAATTCAAGCGAAGACTACCAAAAACAACCCAGCACATATTTTTGGAGAATGTGTTGCAAAATTAGACGACAAAATTCAGATGCCACCCGAAAACATAGTCAAGCGCACACTACGAAACCAAAGAACAAAAAACAATCCCTTACACTTTGATGAAATCGTGGGTAAGTATCAATATAGTATATTAAATATATTATTAAATACAGTACAATATCGGTAATCCGACATATATCAGGCCACGCTACTATCGGATTAACGAAAACGGCGGATTAATGGAGGTTCACATAAAAATGCATTTTACTTATTGAATTTTACAATTTTACTGATACATATAAAAAAAAATGAATTACATAATGTATTATTATTAATTAATAATTATTATCGTAATACAACACTATACCTAACCGGCACACAATGAACACGCACAACAGTGGCGTATCTAGGAATTATTATTTTTTTATTTTTTTTATTTTTTTTTGGGGGGGGGAGCTGATCAGTTACAAAAAAATAATAAAGGTAAAATAAGTGAATAAAAAAACTATATTTAAAATTTTTAAACAATAAATTATTATTTGAATCATATTGTTAATTTTAGTCATCTAGCTTTTCCACTGTTCGAAAACTTATCTAGTATTTATAAAAATAAAATATTTAATAGGTTCATACGTATTACTTAGTTTTGTCTAACATTATATCGTTAACTATAATAATTTTATACATAAATATATATTGATACATATAGGTTAAAATACAATATTTTTAGATGAATGGTGTAAAACGGGTGAGCCCCATAATAAAAGATTTTTATTGTTTGATGACGGTGTGAATGTGGAAGACCGTATGGTAATTTTTGCTACAGATGAAGGTCTCCAACATCTATCGAATGGTTCAAGTTGGTACATGGATGGGAACTTTGGTTTGGCCCCAACAGATTTTCTTCAACTGTATGTGGTAAGAGTACAAATACAAATCAGAAAACGTATGAAAAAATGATGACCAAAATTCTAGAAAAATGTTCTGAACGGCAATTATATCCGGATCCAACGAGCTTTCATAAAGATTTCGAAAAATCTGTAATGAACGCAGTGAAATCTGTGTTGGGAGACCATGTGTGTATTAATGGTTGTTTTTACCATCTTACACAAAGTGTACACACAGAATGATTTAGAAACTTAGCCTAGAACAAATATACAGAGAAGATGAAAGTTTTAGTGAGTTTTGTAGAAAACTGGATGGGTTGTCATTTTCACCTTTAGAAATAGTTAAAGATGGGATGGCTCATTTAAAAAACATAATGCCAGATCATGCCAATGAGCTATAGTTGATTATTTTGACAAAACTTATGTAAATGGGACTTATAGACAAATAGGTATTCCAGGAGAGACTAATATACGTTTTAGAAACTGTCCACCACTATTTTCACTTGAAAAATGGAATACTCATGATTTGACTTTGGCAGATAGTGATCGTACAAATAACCAAACTGAAGGTTGGAATAACCGTTTTTCTAGAATGGTCGGCCACAAGCATCCAAGTATTTGGGTTTTAATAACCAAAATGAGGTTAGAAGTTGCTACAGATGAAACGATGTTGGCACATCAAAGTCTAGGTTTATTAAGCAACAAAAGAAAATTACCATATTATGAAAAAAACCAAAACTTATTAAAAAAATCTTTGTTTGGAAATCAAAGAAGGAAACAAAAAGCTTACCAGAATTTTTAACTGCAATAGCACACACAATACGTTTTTATTGACCTATATATTATACTTTTATACTTATATTTCATATACTTTTATTACATACTCGAAAATTGACATTACAATATTATAATGTTTGTGGAAAATGTTTTGACTTTGTAGTTTGTACTTAAACGTGATGTCGTATTACTTGTATAATAAATAATAACCTAATCTTATAATTTATAAATATTATAATATAAACAATTTTATTTTTATATAATATGAATACGGACAATACAGTAGACCAACTGTGTTAAAAATGTTAAATTAATTAACATATACCCTGTGTATTAATAATTATATTATATATGTGTATTATGTATACAATGTAACCAATGTTTAAACATTTTGAATAATACTTTAAATTGTATTATTTATATATATATGTATTACAATTTTTAAATAATACCTAATTTAATACTTTAATTTTAATTGTTATATGTTTAATTATTGTAATTTGGCTTTTTTTTCTCTGGATTATTTTTCCCTGGATTTTTTTTCTTGGCTTTTTTTCCCTACATTTGTGACTGGCTGAGCTGGTTTCTATTGCATCCTTTGCACAGCATTGACTTGTTTCGGGTGTGCTCTTTCTATAGGCCGAACATTCCTTCCAGTTAGCCATGTGATTTTCACTTCAGTTAGCACATTTTGCTTTTATCTTTTTAGGTTTAGGGCAGTCTGTGGTTTTATGACCCTCGCTACACTTAACGCATTATTCTGTGACAGTAATTTTGTGTGTGCCCGCAATTTTTGCACTGCGGCACTTATTTATTTTTACGCGGTCGTTCTATTTTTATAATCTGATGGCATGACAATTTTATGTTATATATGTCTTTATTATTCTCCTTTGGCTGTAATTCTACGAAAAATAATGGTAGATTTATATGAGTCCATTCGCTGTTTTTATTTTTAGGGTCAGATTTTTTCTTTATCATAATATTAGTCAAATTGATTACTTCATGACCTTGGTCAAATAGTTCATTTTTATTAGACCCAGATCTGAGTCATGATTTATACCTCGTAACACAACTCGAAACGGTTTTTCACTTTTCAGTTGATACCGATGGTATTCAATATTATTTTCTTCTAACGTCTTTATTGTGATTCTGAATAATTGACTTTCGTTTGTTGTCAGTATTTTTGTCTCATTATTATAATCTATAGATAACATTTTGAATTTCTGTTCTTGCCCTACTGGTTCCTCGCACGTTAGTAATTTTATTAGTTTATCAAAATGTTTCACATCTTTGATGGTTATTGGCGGAGGTTTATATACTTTAAGAGTATCTCCATTTAATTGGTTTTTAATGTTTTTTGTGCAGGTTTTTCACTATACGTTAACATTATTAGACACTGATGCATTAGAAATGGTAGTACCTACTTAACTGCGACTTTTTAGCTTCCAATAATAATTCTTCGTTATTAAGTTGTAATAATTTATAATTTGCATTAAAGATAATTCTTGGCGGAGTTCATTGTTAGTTCACATTAATTCTGAAATTGCATTTTGCATTTGCTCATGCGTCGGCTGTATGTGGAGTTCATGACGGTGCACGACACGCGACGGTGGGAACCACCGGTACGCCGTTGCCCGTGTGACCTATTAAATTATACAATGTAAACACTTATCAATGTCTTGTCTGCGTGGTAAGTATTTTTGATGATATATGAATTACTGAAAATAACACTACGTACGTGTATGACACTCGAGAGCGGAAACATACGTGTTGCTCGTTCAGCAAGCAAATCGCAACTGACTTAATAATATAAAATTATTTAAAGATTAAAGTTTGTTACTTCATGATGTAATAAAATAACAGAAATCGTTTGTAAAATTATTAAATAGCTGAGGCTTATCATTTAATCTGTCATTAATTTTAGTTCATTTTAAAATTAAAACTAATAACCCAAAAATGAGATCAATTAGTAATAAGTACTAATAACATAATATGTGTTAGCAATACACCTTACACCTGCAAAGTCACAGTTAATAATTAACAAGAAAAATTATTATTTTTAGTTGTCAAATTAACGTCACAATTATTGATTTAAAAGTTTAACTCATAAACACATAAAATATATTATATTCAATGCTTATTTAAAATAATAGTTACAAAAAAAAATTTAATAAACACCAAATTTAACACTCATAATTATGATAGTGACATTGGGAGCATTAAAAATATTATGGAAAAATGTTTTAATTTAATATCTGTTAGCAGATTTGAAATTAACAACCTTGCCTATATATTGAGCAATTTCCTATGAATAAATTTGACCTTGCGATTTTTAGAATAACATTCAAGCATTTAGAAAATATTATAAACTAATCAAATGATTCTATGATTTTATAAAATAAATTACAAATAATTTCAAAATTACTTCAAGTTCAATTAAATATTTTTATGCGTGTTCATTTTAATAGAATTGAAAAAAATAACTTGAAATCTCAGTTAAAACAATTAAAAGAACATTTCCAAGATAAATGTGCAAGTAAAAGGTTATATATTTTTAATATTTTGCTAAATTTTAAAACAACATTGGATTATTACTATCATTTAAACCATATCTACATTATCTGAAAAGACATAATTAAGACACAATGTGTCAAAAATTTTAATTTAATTTAGGACATGGAGTTAACAATTAATTAATAAAACATCAAGTTAAAAAAAAAAATTTATTGGCATGGTATCTACCATACAATTTCATTGATTCTGATAACAAAATGTTACAAGTATAAATAGTATAATTTAACAGAATTATGAATTACAACATTTATTTTTCAAATAAAAAATACTGAACAAGTTTAAGTGTAAATGTTAATTCCTTGTATAAGAGCTATAACAAAATATTTTGAGTCCATTTAAGGATCAATTTTGTTTAGTTTCAATTGACAAAAGTTTTTTTTTTTTTATATAAATAATTTTTACAATGTAAATAAATAATTATTTAAAAGTATACAGCTGTAACATGACCCAAATAATATAAAAATATTGAAACTAAACTACCTAACTAAAAAAGGAATAAACTAAATTCATGGTTGTTTTAGTTAATTGTGAGGAACACTAAAACAGAGTTAAAACTAATTTCAAGTCAAATACATATTATGTGTGATAAATCGTATAGAATTCACATTTCATCAAAACAAAATAAATAATCCATAATGGAATATTATTTTATATATTATATTCATTATTTATGCATAAAATTAATATAATGGAAGATCGTTAAAAATGATTTGTGTTATAACTTAGTTTAATCTTAATGCCATGCGAGTAATTGAGTGAAATTCATTTCAGAAGTATTTTTTGGACTATTATAAAGTTCAAAAGCAAACTGGATATGTTTAAGGAGAACAGAATTATTATTATTTTAATATCTGGACATTTGGTAACAAATATATCTGAAATGATCAATAATAATACATGTTAAGGTCCATGAATGTGAGGTGACATAGTAGAGCAGTTGTAGTGTTCATGGCTTGAATGCTCTAATTCTTTATGGCTATGTCCACCTATAATTGAAAATAATTTTAACATTTGATAAATTAAGACAAGTAAAAATGTATCATTCATTTACCATAAATGTCTAATAAAACCATAAAAAAAAATCCAATCATAGTTAACAGTAACTTGAGCAAACCAGGCGCTGTGTCCTTTTTTCTTTCTCGATCTAATACTTCAAAAAATGTAACATATAGGATTGTACCAGCAGCTAAGCCTTGTAAAGTTGCATTTCCAATTGTATGATAATTCTGGACTATTTGGTTCGAATCATTTGTTTTTAATGTTAATAATAATCCCAACAATATACCTAAAATGTATTATTTAATTTAAATATAAAATAAGTATACATAGAATGATTTCAAATTAGAGAACAACTACATAATTTTTAAGCCAATTTTATATTTGTTACATGGTCATAAGTAATAACAAATAATTACAGAGCCAAATAAATTGGGAGTCAAGATATTAACATAATTGATTAAGAAGATGCTACATCAATATTTAATATCATATTCATCTTACTGTGAGCAATATAAATAAAAATGTTACTCCATATTTCAATAAGTGGGTTTCAAGTTAAAATAAAAGTATTTCAATCATCAAATAATAAGAGATCTGTGATTTATTTTTAATGCCAGATATGAAAATGTATACTGTGAGTATAAACTGCATGTACTTTAAAATTTAAAAATCAATAGTCAATGCTTAAGAAATACTAACTTAATGCCTTGTAATTTTAGGGAAATTAATTTTATTCTAAATTTTAATAAATATCACGCTGATGAATATAGGAAGCTAAGTTTTTATTAAATGTATTGCTTAAAAGAGAATTAATTTGTATAACAATCACTAATTCTAAAATATATATGAATATCACTGCATATTATAATGTGAAGTAGCCGCCTCCTAATAAAATTTCATCTTATGCATTAGTATTAAATTTGAGATGAAACTTAAATAAAAAATCAAGATTAATTATAAAAACATAACAAATACTATTTACAAGGTCATACAAAATTAATTACATACAACATTACTAAATAAATATATATTTAGAAAGTTATTTAATCCACCAACCAGCATGAATACAAATTTAATTTATGAGGTAATTTTTATTATTTAACAAAAACAAAATCGCAAGAAATTCCAATTAAGCATAATATTGATATATACAGGGTGCCCCGCGAGGATATATTTTTTTATTTAATTATTTCCAAAAAAAATAAAGATTGCCATTTTGTAGAGTTTATTTTTCTGATAATATTGATGTTTTAAAATTTTATTTTCATTAATTTCCTGATTTTTAATATTTTTTCTAGTTTTGAAGAAATAAAATATGATTATAAATTATAACTATTAGGAACACGAAAGGTATAATTCAGCCGGTTGTATGGGAATGTGCGCGGCATGGCAGGTCACATGTTTGATAACATTACGGGGTTAAATAATTTGCAATTTTTCTCGAAACTAAAAAATATATTAAAAATCAGGAAATTAATGAAAATAAAATTTTGAAATGTCAATATCTTCAGAAAAATAAACTCTACAAAATGGCTATCTTTATTTTTTTTGGAAATAATAACTATTTTACCAAAACATTAAAATCAATTAAAATATGAAATAATTGTAATTCTTATCCCTGTGAGTCTTATTACAAAACCAGGATTTCGATATCACCATTATTTTGGGAGATATTGCAATGGGTAAATCCTCATGGGACACCCTGTATATATAATCTAAAAGATTGTTTTAACATGGTACAGAACTTTTTATTTCATAACTTGGACATCAACTAAAAACAACAACATATAATTTGAAATAAGATTGTATATGAAGAATGTCACCAATTTGACTATAACTACAAAAAGGGATGTCCCAATAAAATAAACCGAGTTGTAAATTATGTTTTAAATATTAAATTTAGTACAAAGTAGAAACTTTTCATTTAAAATAAACAAACAAACTAAATCAGTACAAATATATTTGAATTATAATATGGACATTTTCAAAATACTATGCAAACGTATCAAATTTTGTGAAGTATTTATAAATAATGACTTTTTAATTGTAAATATATGCTGATGCAATGACTGAATGAAATTTATAATACAGTCATACAGAGGATAAAAGTAAATACTGAATACTATCACAGTAAGTTCAAAAGGTATTGCTTTTGCTAGAATCTAAAATGTTATGTTATAAGTTATTTCTAATAAAATTCTACTAGTAATTAAAATTAACTAAAATATGTTCATTTATAATAATATTAATAATAAAAAAAACCTGAGTTTAGATTAATTAATTTAACCTACCTTTGCTTACATGTATATTATAGCAGTTTCTTTTTATGCTAAGTGAAACTATTAATTAAGAAAATTCACCTCTAAAATATTTGAAAATGTAATTAATATTACTAAATCATCTATATTCCATTTCTTTGTAATTACTTTATCATATATAAAAATGAATGAACATCTAAAAATATATTTTTATTCATCTATTAAGTAACAAAATTATATAATTTATATTAACAGTGTAAAGAATGATTTTGCTTAAATGGTTATAATTATTTAACTACCTTTTTTCTACCTATAATCATTAATTATCAGCACAGTATAAAACAATTAATAAAATATATTTATACTTTATATTTCTATGTTATCTGAAACAAGTTATTGAATAACAATTTTCAGTTATAACACTTACATTCTGCATATTAAACAATCTAATTGTATTGTTTAAACTTAAATTAAATATTAAAACGAGATGATAATTAATAATAAATTAAGTATAGGTAAATAAATACTTTTTAACTTACCAAAGGGCGATACCAGAGTAAGAACAACAATATTTAAAACAATATTTGTCAAGGACGAACATGAAGTCACCAATTTAATGCCAATACAAAATAATATAGTACATTCATGAATAGAAACTGCTAAAAACAGGAAACCCATATTTTCCATATTTTCTTCCAAGCCAATAGCAAGTCCTTCCATCACAGAATGAAATGATAATGCCAGTACAACTAATAGACTTCTTAAATTATGTACATGTGACATTTCATTATTATTTTGTTCAATTTGGCAATCTGGAGTTCCTGTTCCTTGATCTACACTAACAGAATTAACATCATCAGCAGACTTGACTGCTGTCAACTGACTGTTGGTCCATTGTAATAGTCTATCACATTGTCTTGTAGTTTTTGCTTTACTGCGTTTTTTATGTTTTTTAACAAAATGCTTAACAGACTCTTCAACAAAGTAGACAAGAAAAAAACCCATACAAACAACCAGTTCAGTAATTGGATAATGATGATACTTTTCTGGCAAATTTTCAAAGAGGCTCTCCCTCACTTCTGGTATTAAGTGAGCAAAACAGGTAGCTAGCAACACACCTCCACCCAAACTTAAGCATAATGAAACTAGATACTCCAGCTGAAACATAAAGTTCAAATAAAATATACTGATCTACAGTTATTTTCATGAATATTTACGGTTTTTGATGTCAGTGAATCTGTAGATTTGTTTGTTAACAGTTTTCTGGATACAAGTAATGGGGTGAAACCAAAAATTAGTCTCGAAATTATCGACAAAGCAATGATCAGTGCCTTAGCACTGTACTGATTCATGTTAATCTATTAATGTATCGTCACTAAAATTCTTCTACTTGTTGTTCAGCTTCGACATCATTTGGAAACAGCCCCAACTCCAGCGGCCACCACCATCGCAGACGAATAGTTTTAGTTACATTTAGACTAAATTCAAATAAATTGCTCACAAAAAAAAAAATTAACGAATTACACACACCCGAGTAACCGACCAACGGTGGCAATAAATTTATCAGAACTGTCGACTCTGCCGAGTGTCGGAAAAGTTATCTAAACGTATACCTACAACTACTATAGGTACATGTGCAGTCCAAGTGCATGTATGCAACCAATTTACAAACGGATATTAGATACGGGATTCAGTGTTCCTAAAAATGTAATAAGGCATTTTCAATGATTGAGGTTATGTCGAAATATTATAATATACACAATACACCCAAAGATTGATAGCAAGGTTTCACTAAATAGCCGCGATTCACTCAGCGGTGAGTGCGTGATATTAACAACTACAACTACTACCGCGGTTTTGGAAGATAAGGTCGGATGGACGACTCATAAAATTATAACTTCTAGACCGAGTAGAGGAGTAGACCGTGACTGGACGGTGACTACAACACTACAGACGACTTCAACAGAGACACGTCATATTTATAGTTGAGAGTATAGTAGTTGTGATCGTTTAGTATTTTAGTAATTTACTGATACCTATACCTTCATAGTACAGACTACAGACTGTACAGAGGACAAAGTAGGGCTGATTGGTGATAACATTTTATACCTAGTTAAAAAAATAAATAAGGAGGGATTTAAGATTTAACGAATTTTTATTTTTGTTGTGCTAGGCTTGCCAATATTTTAGTATTTCTTTTTAACCATAACATTATGTGAGTTGATGATAGGTAGCTTCATACAATTGAATTAATATTACGTAACTACATTCAACAAACTTACTCGTTTTTTTATGTTTTAAAATAAAGAACAATTTTCGATTTTAATGTTACTATTTTAAGCGTTACGTTACAAATAGAAATTATATCGAGTATATATATTATATTGAATAGCTAAGTATATTGTGGGGACTGACTACCTAGTACCTACTACCTACTGAAGAGCATACAATATATTAATATTTATCATATGGTTACTAAATGAGAAGACGCAATGTACAAATAAAAAATATTGATCAGCATTCGACAATTTAATTCGATATTTACTAGGATGTTGTGCTGATATTGCCAATAGTTGCATGCGTCGTATACTCATATATAATTGTAAATTTAAAATCATAAATACTAAATAGGTCTATTTTAGCATTAAAAATTTACTATATAGTTACACAGTGGCGCACACTCAAAAACAAACAAGTGTATCATATTGGCTTTTATAGTCTAATGACTATAGCCTATATGCCTATAGTATTTAATAGTTTTTTTAAATTTTTTTATACATAATAGAATTGTAACGTTGTGGATATTTTGGGGGGCTGGAGACACCCACCTATCTCATCCACCTAAAAAAAAATCAGGGGTAGCAGCCGCTACCCTTGAACCCTCCAGTGTCCGCCACAGACTAAGTCTGTAGGTACAGTTGATAATTATTAAAATTAATTGCTAGGACGAGATGATACTTGCTTATAACTTATAAGTAATAACGTCACAATTATCTTTTTTTGCTAGTGAAAAATGAGAAGGCTGGCAGTATAAAAAAAAATCAAAAATATGTG
This sequence comes from Diuraphis noxia, assembly GCF_037042655.1. Taxonomy (NCBI): domain Eukaryota; kingdom Metazoa; phylum Arthropoda; class Insecta; order Hemiptera; family Aphididae; genus Diuraphis; species Diuraphis noxia. Next base: position 53,195,112 of record NW_028301713.1, read on the forward strand.
CAATGTTCATATTATATTACAATTACATAAATGTATTATTATACCATTTATACCAGTGTAGCAACAACAGGTCGTTATTTAAAATATTTATAATAAAAATAGCGCTTGTCGTGCACTAAAAATCAAATGGTAACAAATTTAAAAACCATTTACCACGTAAAAAGAGTGTATGTTGTATGTATAGCATAATTAGTGTCCATTGCATTTAATATTTTAATGACATACATTTATAATACCTAATTAAATTATACAATATAATAATAATTTGAGACATTCCATTCTCCGTAGATTATATATTATAAATGTACAAATTATTATATGAATGCCTACGATAAAAAAGTGCTGACTGCCTGGTAATAAATTAAATTATTGTACTTAGTTGTTACCTATACAGGCATATAAGTTATATTATTTATGAACAAGTACTTAAGTACAATCAGAGGCGCCGACTTTTAGATATTAGCGCGGGGGCAAACTCTTCTATTAAGTGAAAAAAAATTCTATAGTATGCTGTAGTTTACTTACCGGGAGGAGTAATTACCAAATTGTCCCTTAACTCTATTTTAATACTCCTCTAGGGTGCTATAAATATATTTGTTTATAATTTATAAATAATATTATTTGAATTGAAAATGTTTAGTTTATATATTATAATGGTAATAAAATCAGTTCCGTCTCTATATTTCGGGAAAAATTGAAATGACAGATGTATTTTTAGACAAAATATAAAACCAAATAGTAGTGAGCGTCGAGCGATCTATAGTATTTATAGATCATATTTAGGTAATATACAAATATACAATCGTCGATGTTCTAATGAATATTTTCATGTTATAATCTGGTATTTTAACCAAATAATTATTATTGTACACAACGGGGCACGGGGGCGAAATAATACTTTTGCCCCCGTTAAATCAATGTACGGGGGCGATCGCCCCCTTTGCCACGGCGGAGTCGGCGCCTATGAGTACAATAAGTTATTAAACATATTAATAGGTATTGCCACCGAACTCAACTTTTAAGTGGAGTAAATCCCTATTCATTATTAGGTATATCATTGTGATAACACATTTTGAGGGCGAATGTCGAATACTTAGATATTATTTTACTATTATTATTTAAAAACAGAAAATAACCTTAATATGAAACTACAGCAGACAGAGTATAGCCTAATAGTTAGTATGTAGATTATTTATAAAATATTAAAATACCTATTTTATTTTGTTTTAATAAAATATTGAAAATATGTAAAAACGTAAATATGTAACAAGTTACAAGTGTTACATCTATCAAAATTGTGCAATATTAGATTACAAACAAATTATATCAAATATATTTTAGGGCAGAGGCGTTGTAGCATCTCAGCCAGTCCGCGGCTGAACTCAACCAAAAATTATGGATAATACTAGCTGATATGAATGATATGATAAAGTTGAACAAATTTTAGCATGCCACATAGGTAATAGATATATATTCATATAGTTTAGGTACGTCATTTACAAATTATTATAGTTTTAGACGTTTTAGTCATAGGCGCAAATCCAGGGGATACTAATCAAAAGGTGCTTAGCACTCCCAAAATCAAAATTAGTACCCTATATTAAATATAATAATTAATTATATTATGTTATATTACATATTTATATCGTTTTTAATACTTACAATATTTTAAAAAACAAAAAGTACTCATGTACTATAAATATATTTATATTGATTTATATTTCATGTAGGTACAGGAAAAAAATTTATTTTTAATTGTCTAATTTGTATAAATGCATATTAATTATTACATTAAAATTAGTAATAAAAGTTTCTATTGCATTTTGTTCATACCTATTATATTCAATAATAATTTTCTCTTTTATTATTATACTTGTTTTAAAGATGTTGTAAAGTATATGTTTTAAAGTACATTTAATTTTTCACAATTTATTTTCAATGATCACACTTATAAAAACGTTGAAAATTCACTCGACTTCTGTATCTGCATTGTTTCTTATTATCATTATCTACCAATTGAATCATGTCATAATCTCATTATCAAGATATTATTATATATTATGTTAAAATCGTAATAATAATAATAACATACTATATTATTCTAGGGTCACGACCTTATTTAGATTTTTTAATAATAGTTTATTAAATTTATTTAATATCTAATTATTCAAACAAAATAACTGTAATAGTAATGTTTCATATTAAGTTTCAATTTGAGGGACTAAGTCCCCATTAGCAAGCCCCTCCACGTTGTTCACTTATGATTAGATGTGGTAAGTAGCGACAATATAATATAGACATGTGGTTATGACTTCTAACATTTATATATATATATGGAGATCGAAATGGACACCTTAAATATACCTGCCTATGATTTGTGATTGTAACATGGTAAAACCATAAGAGTCATTTGTGATTAGACCAAGGGTTTTTTACTTAATATTATGGTTTTTTGTCAAATTAAAACACGATATCAATAAATATACAATATAAATGTTTCAATTATATTCTTCGGTTTTTCAATGTTTCCTAATGATTTACCATGTTATTTAAAAACTTTATCTATAACGTACCAACGTAAGAGTATACCTGTATCACATATAATTTTCTATACTTAGCAGGCCCGTACTGGCCCGCTGGAAAACTGGGCAGGTGCTCGATACGCCTTTGAAAATTACGATACAGAATTCATTAACTCACCCATGGAATTTACGCATTTAAAATCAATGTATTTGGAGAGTCATAGATTACCATAAAAACTAGAGATTTTTACGAAAAACCATTTTCACAAAATGTACCTATTAAGTTTTTTTATAGTAACTATAAAAAGCTAATAATGGTAACATTTTCACTAGGCGCGGATCAAATAGAGAGCAACGTCGAAATCCCTTCCCTCTCCTTAGAGTCTGACGAATTCTAGAATGTTTTTTTTCGGTGATCTCATTAAATACATTGCATTGTCGATTGGCTACAATTTTATCCAAGGTGCCAACGATAACAATAGATTGTCAAAATAGTGCTTCGATTTTCAACTTCAGTAGCTTTTCCGGTTGGAAAATGAACCTAGTTGGTGCATTGGGTAGGTCAAATTTTAAAATTCCAAGTAGTTTTAAAAAGCGCCGGGAAAAAAAATTAAGGAAAAACGGGAATTTTTTTTATAAATTACAATAATAATGTATTCGTTGGGTAAAAAAGCTTCAAAATTTAATTTAAGGCTCCTAATATTGTCACAATAGTAGTTAAAAAATATAAAAATACATAGTCACATTTTTTTTTAATAAGCATTAAAAATTCAAATTATGACAAAATACGTAAAAATCATGAAAACTTGCAATTTATTATGAGTTAAAAATGCATAAAAATGTATCTTTTGAAATCTAAGATTTTAAATTCAATACAAGATTCTTCATAAGTTTGCCTATTTTTATCAAATAAAAAATGTCTAACGGTAATTTAAATTAGTTAAAAATATATAAAACGTTTAAAATTTATAGCTAAGGATTGTAAATTTAAAAAAAGGTTCTACGTAAGTAGTTTTAATTCTGCAGCAAAAAAATCTAAAACTATACAAACACAGTGTTTTTAACAGTTATTTTAAGTTCAAATTTGTATAAAAATTGAAATTCCTCATAAAATAAATAAGAATAACAATTTTAGTTATATTATTGGAATTTAAAAACATTATTCGTACTTAAATTTCTAGTGTATACTTTATATTCTAATATTAATTAGTTAATATCGTTAATGACTTATATTAATACTATATTAACTATAATAAATATTGCATATAGGTACCTACTATGAATGACCTAGTGAGCCGTCTACATATTATAATGAATCTGATTGGATTAATTTTATAGGTATCTACATTTTTTTTTTTTTTTTTGAAATAGTAACAATATAATTAATATAGTGCATTTTAGACTGACAAACCGTCTACTTAGAATCGTTTTTCGTATACAATGATATATCAATGAATTCAAATTTAACATCTTTTATTGCAGCTGAGTGACCCATGCGACACTTATGTACACCAGAACAATACTCACTTGTCTTTTCAACCTTTTCAATCTGTAATCTAATGAACCTACTATCATGCCCTATAAGATTGAATAACGAAAATCAAGCCATTAAGGCCTGCTTAAAAGTTTTTACAATGACCCTTAAGAGCTATTAGTATTACGGGCCTGATACTTAGTTTCATTTACGAATTGAATTTGAAGTTACTACTAGTATCTTAAGTGGTTTTTTTTTACTAATCTTATTGTTTTTTTATTTATCTGAAATGTTAATTAAAGATAAAAGATTAATATACGACAATTATACGCACGTTTTATATTTATATAAAATGTAAAAAATTACACGTCACCAACAAGAGTCGATCTCGTAAAATAAAATTAATGAAATGTTGAATTCAATAACTTATTAGAAAAAGTAACTTTATGTCACAAACTACAAATATGTTCATTGCTAGTAGTTAGGAAATTAATAATATTGTTACTCTTATTACATAGCGTTAGCGTAGGTACATAAAATATTATGTGGTTGTCGGTTGAGTGGTTCTAATTGCAAGGTAATATTATGTGTGCCAGCCACTAGGTGCCTATATGGCATATCATGATTCATATGGTCTAAACAGTAAAAGTTTTATATAACAGTTCAATAGTTCATCAGAAATATATAGTTTTAGTTGATATTTAGATAAATCACAGTTTTACCGAACAAAATATAACAGATTACTATCCTAGGAACGCAGCTGCGGATTGATCAATATTATCTATAGATCTATAAATATTATACAACTAATAATTTTCTAGGGGTCCCAAAAATATTTAATCTAGTTCTATCCACATGGACATGGTTCTATTATGCCAGTAGAACGGTTCCCAGCTCTGCATACCATGGTATTTCGTTATAATTCAAATAATAGGCAACACGATTTCATTAGCTATATAGAACACATGTTAAATTGTTGATATACGTCACTGCTCTGACAGACTGCAACAGTAAATAAGTAGATACATTGAAAACATATGATGAGTTCGTAACTGTTAAATGCAGTATGTACCTAACTGAAATAGATAAAAATTTTGCCATACATTTTAAAATGGAGATATTTTAAATACGTACTTATCTAACTTGTATTAAAATAATTTTTTTACTTGGTTTTTATTTTCAAACATGTCCGTATATTTCGTCACTAATTATTTATAATTATATGAAATTTATACTTATAAATACATTCATCATTCATCATAATAACGATGATGTCACCATATAGGTAGCAAACTAGCAACTATAATAACATCATAATTCGTCAGATATCAAGAACAAAAAAAAAATCTTACGAATTTCAGACAGACCCCGCAACCATCATGGATCCCAATGCGTTTATTATTTTAGTGATTCAGAATTCATGTCCAAATTGTTATAGTTTGCATCAATTTTATCTTTGATATACCTTATTAACTTTCTCTTTTGTGTTAAAATAAATTTAACTTTAACTTAATAAATAATAAACTAATAACACCTATAGCTGAAGCCTTAAGTTCAGCAATAAAAAATTTATATACTTAGTACATAAAATAAAAATATTAAGGTATAGAAACAATTACGATTAACAAAATTCTTTTTATGTAAACTCTCGTCAAAAAATGTGGTATTAAAAATAAATTTTGTCAATATTAAATAATATATACGAACTTGAACTCTAATACTCTGAAGTATGTTAAATTTATTTATTTATCAGTAAAAAAGTGAGAATTTAGAGTTAGGTAGCTTTTAATGAACATTCAGAGTACAAGAGTACAACCCACTGCGCTAATCTAGCCTATTTGTAATTAATAAATATCACATAAACCTTAAAAGGTCCTATAAATATTATTATAACTTATATTAGTTATATTATAGGTATACCATACAATTTTTTTATTGTTAGTATAATAAATAATGTTCCATTAAATTGTATAAATAAATATGGTGCTTACTGCTTTGTGTGCAATATTGATCAATAAATTATTCAAATTATTGTTTATTAGGCTTTTATACCTATCTATATATTTTAAGCGAAGTGAGACAAATTATTTTAGTAAAATTTATGACTTTAAATTTTCAGTTTTGTATTTATAGTTTACGCCGTTTATGAAGAAATGCTAATTTTTTTCAAAATAAATATAATTGTAGTTTTATTAGGTTTTAAGTAGGTATGAAGGTACCTATTAAATTATAAATAAGGTTTTATAACAATATTTGAATATTACATGTATTTTAATTTATATTTTTAATTTATAGAATTTAAGACGTATGAAACAATGAACTATATTCTATCGTGTAAATTAATTTATATATATTACAATATTACATATTTACCTAACATATATCCAAAAGAGAATTCCCTTAGCCACCTCTGGATCCACAACTGAAGAGATGCTAGATCTAGGTGGAAACCATTTATGGTCACGTATGATATATAATTATAGGTAATAAGAGGAAAGAAAAATTAAGAAGCTTGAACAATAGTGAGGAGGATATATTCAAACAGTATAATATGTTGAAGATTGCACCGAGTTTACTCAAAATGGAACGTGCACGCGTAATATATGGGTTGAGGTAAAGTAAATATAATGGGAAATGAGTAGAGTACGATGATTGATGGCCGCAAACGTAAGAATGTGCCTATATATTATAGTATTATAGTGTAAAGAACTAAAGATAAAATATGACTGTTGATGTTGATTTGAGAGTGCAGAACACGGCGGATATCATTTCATCTATCTCTATGGGTCAGCACTCAACCGGAGCCGGTAGCTGGTTCCCTGGTAGCCTCCTCAATCAGACAGGGCCCAGATTATTCGAAGTCCAGTTCGCTGTTTTTATTTTTGCTTAAGCTCCATTATATCATTAATATCAATCATTTCCGGAAATGAGTTCATTGTCCAGTCCACTGATTTCAACGAATAAAGCCATATAATAATAGGTAATATTTCTAATAGGTGCTATTCTCGAATTTAATATTTGAACTATTCAATAATAATTTATTTAAAAAAAATTGAAATGTACAACTCAATTTTTTTTTTTACATCATTGTAAAAACTCTTTATGTACATAACTGAATAATATAGTCTAATTGTAAGCTAATAAGTAACAACAACCTTGATGCTGATACTGTAATAATATTTAAGTATTATTATTTCCGTATCCCGCAGAGCAAATATTGAACTTAAAAACTGAAAAAGCTAAATTAATATATCTGTATTATACTTATACAAGAATTTATACAAATACATACGAGTAGTATAAATACTATAAATATAGGTTTAAATGATAAATTAATTTAATTAGTAACAGCAAATAAAATAAAGTAAAAATGCTGTTATAAATAAAGCTGAAATGTTGGAGATATAATCATTAATCACAAACCCTCAATGAGAAATTTAAAGCTGTATAGACACTGGAAGAGGAGGAGGTTCTTCAAGTTGGTTCAAAACCTTCTCCTTATAACATTGAAAGTATATAAATATATATATATATATATATTATAGCCTATAGGTAAACGCATTTACACAATATTAAAACTACCAAAATATTTTAGTGTTTTAATGTTTTTTTTCTATGATAAACCCCTCCCTAGGTATAAATTCATGTCTACGGCACTAAAGAAATATTTTTGATCTTTAAAATTTAACTTTTAATTTTTTCATAGAACTTTAAATGGACTAAATTCTCAGAGTTCTCATTCTTGACCACACGTTGTTATTAAAATAGTATAAAAAAATGCATTCAAGATCGATTATATTATCTACCATCAGACATCACTATACATCAGGTAATAACATGGGCGAATAGGCCTACCGGGCAACCGGGCATTTCCCAGTGGGCCCGGCTTCGTATTTCGGTAATGAGGAGGCCTTTAATATCATGTATTATTACATTTTTTTTCATGTGAAGGCCCCTTTTTAAAATTTTCCAGTTAGCCAAAAATGGCCTATCCGCCCATGGGTAATAATGGGAAAATAAAGAAAATGGTAAAAATGGACTATTAGAAATAAAAATATTATTAAGCCTTATAAAATCATTAAAAACGATTCTATGTGAAAACAGTCTATCAGATTATTTAATAATAATATATTTTAATTACCTACTAAAAACGTTATTCTCCGTTTAAACTTTAAATATCTAATTTCCTCCAAATTTGCAGAATTTGAAATGTTTATTAAAAAATTGTTGTATTTATATAAATTTACTGCATGAAAAACTCATGAAAAACCTTGTTTTAACTATTCACTTATTCTTAGCTTTATATCTCATATTTGTAAATAACCTAAAAACAGTCAAAATATTTATAAATTTATTTATTATTAAATTTTGAAATCTGTATCAAATATGAAAAATGGTCTTATAAACGTTTGGTGGAATTTGAAGTATCTAGTTATTAGTTGTTTAAAGTTACACAAAAAAACAGAATCTATACTGTGCGTATAAATTCTCATTTTTTCTTATTATTTTTTTTTAACAATGCTTTTAAAACTATACTGTATACCTATACTAGAAATTTTCGATTTAAAAACGCATTCGAATGCACCAACTCAATTTACTTTCCGAACACAGTAAAAGTTACTTAAATCAAAATAAAATGTTGAATGATTGTGTTCACAGGACACGATTAAAAAAAACACACACACACCCGTTATTAAATTATTTAAGATATTCATCGCTCCACTTTGCTCGAGGTATACAATAGTTGAGAAAGTGGATACTACTCTGTTTTATGGTAGGTGTCAAGTAGGTTTTTGTTATGTATACGTAAAATTTGAATTTAATATTGTAATATTATATTTGTTTGCATACAAAGAACGATTCTAATCGGAAACGATGTTTTGGCCTAGGATATTTTATATATTGGTCTATTAATTGGTACCTAATTATTTAGGTTAAATTTATTTTTGAATTGCATTAGCATACCTATTTTCCTAAAAATATTAGTGATTTTTTGGTTAAAGTATAAAAAATTTAAGTATTAAATTTAAAAGTTCAAAAATAAAATCGAATTTATATAACTTCATCATTAAAGAGAATTTGGAAGTTTGGTAATGTTTGATGAATCACCGTGATTTATTGAGATGCTTGTTGCTGTAAGTATTGTAGTAAAAATTTCACTTGAACAAAAATTACTTTATTTTGGTCATTTATATTAATATATTTTTACCTACGTAGTACATCTCATATGAGCATATGATTGCATAATTGGGTAATGGATAAACATAAAAAAAATACCTGCAAAATAGTATTTTATATAGGAACGTGTGCATATTTATTTATCCCTATCTTATCTAACACAACTGGGCCGCATAAAAACTTGGTTTAAAGAATGCATTATACTTATTCTAAAATGTTGATTCCTTATTATTCTCTTCTAAAATATGATTTCGTAAATAACATTTTAAAATGATCTGAATATCCGAATGATACATTATATTTAGTATACTAATACCATGGTCCATAGTTATCTAGCGTAAACATTCGTGATTAATATAAATGATTAAATACATGCCTACTTATTATCTATATTCGTACTTACATTTAGATAGGAACTTATTAGTATTTTAGGTTTGTTTATTTTCATTAATTTTACCAGTTATCACAGATTATAGCTTATATACATATATCATTATACGCGATTTAACTATAATATATTAAGAATAGGTAATATACCTATATAGTCTATTGACATTTGACATTATACTGTCCATTATATTTTGGTAGACCTTGATTTAGCTTATATTTAATATACTATGTATATATAAGTTATAGGTACTTATATCATAATGTATGGACTGTAATAATATGAGAATACATTCTATGATTTCTACTTAGTAATCTATATTGTTGTGCGAAATAGTTATTTATTTTAACAATAAACCGATACAGGCCCGTCCTTAAGGAAGAGACAAAGCGACACCCCATTTTGAATGCATAAAAATTACTTTCATCTTTAACAAAATAATTATGATCAAAATTTTAATTTACAAACTTTTATTTTCGTTGTAAGTAAAAAACCTAATAACCCTAAAGATAATATTATTACGAATAACCATTACTGTCCAGATAAAGATATTATCTAATTAGGCACACAATTAATCCCCCTCTTTAAAACTGTCTAAAGACACCTCTATATCGATACATTTAATGTGATATTAATTGTATGAAATTTCACATTCCAGACAACCAATATAAAGCAATTTATCACTATTTCTATGTTAAAAATAATCTCTTGTATTAAAAAATTTTGTGTTGGCTTAAACAGTGAGTTAAACAACAATAAAATAAATTAATAAAAATATATAATGTATAATGCCTACTTTTTAATTGAGCTGTGAAGTAGGTATATATTATAATCTGATAGGATAATTAGGAAGATTGATTTTCTTGGAATATTTTTAATTTACATATTCGTCGATTTGTGTTTGTTAAGATGCGAGTTATCTACGTTTCATCCTTCTTAGAAATGAATACAAATCTGTATCTATTCTGTTAAATATGCACTTCACATCAATTCGATAACAATTATTATAGTTTGAAAAATTTACTCGTATTACTAAAAAATGTGTAACATATGAATATTATGCATCATGTAGGTACCTATGTGGCTATGTTATTATAGGAAGCGGGAAGCCACAATATGAAAAAAATAAAGGAGGAAATAGGTAACCGCTCAGCTGTACCAATAGTAAGTGTCACCGCTGTACCTCATCATTAAGTCACTGTAATGTGTGTTTAAAATTTGAATTCAATGATGAATCATTGTCGAAGACGGTCTTGTGCTTAATGATGAACAAACACTTTGCAAATCCTTAGACTTTCACAAGCAACAATAACCACAACAATTTCATAAACTTGTACAAGAGGCTGATAAATTGGCATGAATTGGCTTGCGTTAAGTATAAAATATATTATTTAATATTCTAGTATATTGGTAATATGAGTATCTAGGATAAAATAAGTATAATGTTTATTAGTATAATGTTGAAGAAATAGAAAAATAGGAATACAGCAATGACGTTATTTGTTTATGGCGCTGTCTATTTTAAACATTAAAAAAAAAAATCACAAAATATATAAAAATCAATAACTATAAAACCAATTTATATAATGAAAATAATAATATAAATCAAAAGAGATTTCTACATGTTTGTAGCTTACAAACTCATAATCTGCAAAATTCCTGTTTTCTCTGCAAAAAAGTTCATATGAATCGTCCATTGGTCGATATTGGATTAAGTTTTATACAGTGGCGTAATTATGGGGATAATAAGTCTGTAATTAATTTCTCGTGAACACTTAGCTTTAAAATATTTTAAAATTTTAAAATAAAAATTAATGAATAATGGTTAACTATTGTCTATTGTCATCACTGTTTAAGAGATAAAATTTAAAAAACCTATAACTTGCGACTTCTGATATCATTTTTAACCGCCTAAAACTTATATTTTCTTAGGCCAGTTATTACAATGTCCGGTTAAGTGCACTTAACTATGCATGCATAGGCGTAGTGTGAGGATTTTTGTGGGGGGGGAGGGGGGGCTATAGTCTTTTTTTGTGATATCAACGACGATACCGCATTACCGCAACTTCTTGCGAATTACTTCGCATAAAGGGTATAATAATGATTCCGGTACAGAGGTAGATACAGGATATAATATCCTACAAATGTAACTATATAGAAAAATGTAAAGGAACAAAATATAAAAAGGACTAAAGATGCACATTATTAAGTAAAATATGAATAAATAATATACTATTACTTTTTACTATACACCCCTCTTCAAAGAAATGTTTCCCCATAAAATTATTAATTTATAATTACTTTTAGGCTAATGACCTGGGATGTTGAAGCCTTTTATTCCAATAAAAAAAAATAAATATACTATACATCATATTATTATCAAATACATATTTTGTATTTGAATTAAATATATATATATAAAAAAAATTAAATAGGAATTTATTATACCTAATATATTATAAAGTTTGAAGTTTGCTTTTTGGGAAAATACCTATATTAAGAATCCCTTCAGATTTAATATTATTAGCTAAGTCCCTTTCAATATGACAATATGAACTAGTAGAAGTAGTGATAGATTTAGAAATCTATCGTTAGTCATATAATTTCGTAGCCATGTTTTTATTCGCCGCTTTACAAAACATGATTTCTGAGGGGGTGATCTATAGCACCCTTAGCCCTACGCCTATGGTTAAGTGTCCGTTAACGGTCATCGACGGTTAGTGAGATTTTTACCGACAGTATTCCGACGTGGTGACGTTAGCTTTAACTGAACATCATAAGAACGGCCCTTAGTATGTATTCAAATTAAAAAATAAATTGAAACAAATTAAGTGTTGATAATTAATATTTATTGTAAATTGTATAGAAATAAATTCTGGGATCTTAATGTATTATAAATAAAACTCTAAAAATAATGTTTTTATACTCTAAAACTTCTAAACAATATAGGTACTAAATTTTTTTTTTTATATATAATTTTGTCATAAAATCTAAATGACAATACACATTTTAAAGAAATGTAAAAAAGTTTGAAAGATAAAACTCATTTATTTAACTTCTTTTATCAGAAAAAAACAATTATTTCCATCCGTCATTATTATTTTTTATATACATATATTTAAATCATATATTTATTTGCCTAGGGGACATATACAATGATATATCATAGGATTCAAATTTAATTCCATCCATTACATTAACCCACTGTACAGCAGAGCGACATCCACAACTTACCCGCTTTTTTAATCTGTATCTTTTAGTCGCAGAATTTTATTCGTTGGGTCAAATTGTCAAAATGTTTGGAAATTTAATACCAAGTTCCTTTTAAGTAGGTAGTTATAATAGCATTTGAAAAATATTTAAGATCCACAGGCATGACTTTTTTTATAAATAATTAAAATTAAGATTATGACAAAATTTATCAAAATATCGAAAATATTCATATTATTTTGTAGTTAAAAATGTATAAAATATTCAATTTTTATAGGTAAGGATTGATGAATTATTACGTTTCACAAAAAATAAATGGCTCATATTTTAACAAAAAAATCTAAAAATATACAAACACAATTATTTTTTACAGACATTTTAAGTTCATATGTGGACGAAATTAGAAATTAAAACATTTAAAACCGAGGATAAAAATTGTAATTATATTGTTGTAATTTAAAAATATAATTAGTGGTTATATCAAACTTATAAGAGTTTATTATTATATTTTATACACCCAATGCCATTTTCAAATGTAAATTTTTTGAAAAAAAAAGAATTTAATCTTTTATAGTACTAATAATAAAAGAAATTACTTTAATCAGAATAATAAAATTAAATATACTAAGTAATATTATAGGCTGATTAACCATCTTCACTCAGAATTCTTTTTTTCAGATACCATGATTTTGTGACATTGAATTCAAATTTTACACATCCATTATAGTGACTGTACATACTGTTTTTTTCATCAAGATTATTTTAAAAATAAATGTGTCTTTTTTACTTTCACGCCTCTTAAAATACTAACCAGATTTAATTTACTATTATAGAAAGCTCAATCAAAGATTAAATTTTATGATGTAGCTTTATTTTGATTTATTTTGTGGTTTTACGATGAAACAATAATACATTACTAGTTTTAAGCTTTACACTTAACGTTTAATTTTTAAAATTGGTATTTAGAAATTTTTTAAAGGACCCATCAGATTTACACATTACACTTACCCATTTTTTCTTATCTCAATTAGATTCTGCCGTAGAATTGGAAAATGCAAGTACCTATATAAATATGCTGTTTATTGATGAGCATGTCCATTGATCATACTATAACTATAAACATTGGGGAATTAGTATATAGTAAAATAAATGTACAGATGTATAAATTATTATTTATTGTTAAATTGTATTAATTAAAAATTTAATAAATATAAGAATTATATTACAATTGTTTTTGAGTGTATTAAAAGTCAGTGAAATGTATAGATATTAATAAAAATTAATTTATAGCGAGTGCATCCATTTCTTGTGTGAATTGCGTTTGGAGGTTTGATAATTTATTTTTAAGAGCAGCAACTCCCATAAGAACAATATTTTCAGGCTTTAATGATCCACAGCTTTCTACATTGAAGAAAAACTTATTTGGTTTTGCTCTCCAATTGTATTGTCCTTCGTGCTGATCTTCATTAAGTTCTGAATATTCACTTTTAGGCCATTCATCTGGCTTTGGGAACAATGTGTGTCGCATTGTGTTGTCTGGGTCATATTCAAAGCTTACACCTGTAGTTGGATTCCATTTAGCATGCTCTTTACCAAATCCCTTTTTAGCAAATGCTCTAATTTTTAATTCTTGTCCTTTACGCAATTTTATAATAAGTATATCATCTTTTTCACCATATTCATTAATATCACTATCTTGGTTCCTTGAAGTAACTGGAACTACACGTGGATTATTGCTCACTAAATCTGCAGTAGTTACGTGTCTTGTCATTTCTTCTGAACATTTTACATGCAGGTTGAATTCCACACTGCAGTCGTGACAAAAGTCAGAGCAAGTGCAATCTCTCGAGTACTGAAGGCGATCGACTATTTCATCGGATGTTAATGGTATGAGACCAATACGTGACGCTATAAACTCGTCACTTAACACTGTAGAATTACAATCCAACTGGACCCAATCGATGGCTAATGTCGGCGTTTCAGCAATAAAAACTCTACGTAAGCTATTCGCAACGCTAAGATCAGTGTCTTCAATTTGAAATTTAATTGAGTCAGTAGTCAGTTCAGATATATGCACGGAAGGTTGATTAGCATACGGCATGATTACAGTTTTTTTTTAAAATTTAAACACTTATTCACCACATGTACCTATGAATAGAAAATAATATTATGTCTTATGTTTAAGTTAATGTTAAGTATTAATTAAACTTTAATAATTATAGAATAAACGCGAAAATGACATAAACATTGTTATCTTGAGCATCGAAGTAATCACGTAAATAGCAGTGAGTAAACCAAACAATAAAGGACCACGCTGGTAAGCTCGTAAATAATAAAAATGTAAAATACCGTTCTAACAATGATAACAATGATAATATATAATCTATGTATATATATATATATATATTATATACTTTGATATAGTCATAGATATTAAAGAATGGATAGGCCATTGCTATATTAATCGAATAGAGGGAAGTGTGCCGGAATGGGGAAGAGAGAAAGACAGATTTTTATCATTACCTCTCTTTCTGGCAGAGGTCTTATCATAAATTATATTTTGTGATTATTATCATTGCTGTTACATATGTAGACATTAGAGTTTTCCACGAACTACGTAAAATAAATGATATAAATATTAAATCTGGAAAAACAAGGTCAAAATTGACGAAATTAGTACATTTTAGACATGAATGATTTATGTTATTATTATTATATTATATAAAATATGGTTTAATATTAATGTATTAATTGTATTATTATTATTTATTAATTTATAAACTTACATATTAGTATATTACACTAATTTATAATATTGAGTATTAAATATTGACAACTAATTGAATAAAATGAAATAAATAAAATAAATAATTATTATGTGTGATTAAACCAAATTCTGTTATCTATTTGTGTTAAGACCTCTATAACCTCAAAATAATTTCATATTCATTCCCGTATGATAAGCTCAAATGGCCTATCTATTCTTTAATATCTATGGATATAGTATATTATTATGATCTAAGATCACGAACATAATATATAATAGTTATAAATAATGATTATATATATTATCTATATTGTGACAACATTTATATTTTCTTCACTTTATTTTAAATTTTAAGGTTATGATCGTAACACAGATATAGATAATAATTTATTATCTATATCAGCAGGCTGTGGCTGTGGATCGTAATAACCATGGCCAAAAACTAAGTTGGCACGTTTACGGTGTATAATTGTACATTATATAATTATAGTATTATACTCGTATAATTGCACGGCCGTGCAGAAAGCAAGTGCACCAATGTAAAGTACCTAACACAAATGCTGAACGTAACGGCAGCAATTAGTAATGAGAATGCACTATTGCACCATTGCACCAACCATATTATCAACATAGATAATAAAGAATATAATTTATTATCTATGATTATCAACTTTTCACGTTATGTCCATAGATAATATATATATATTAATATATTATCTATGGTTATGTCTTGTGATTTGTGATAAGAATACTGTACCCAGGCGTGTACCCGTGGGCCGTGATCGTGATTCGTGAAGACGTGAACACACCGAACACCCGAACCCGATAGACAGTGAACTCAGAACTGTGAATTGTTAGAAGCTTAGAACACTGTGGTTCTATCTTATTAATAATTTATTATTCAGTTATTTATCGTGTGTAGCAATCTTGTTGTTATAAGGTTATAACTTATAGTGTGTAATCTTATATCCATTGTATAAACGAAGCAAATACCATTGGCTTTGAAATTTATTAATGGTATAAATATATATTTCCCAGAACAAAACAATCGTAATCAAATTCGTGACTTTTGAGTTACAGTAGGAATTCCTATAAAATTATAAATATGGGAAAGTTGAATGTGGCTATGCTTCGTTATTTGACACGTGAAGATTTCAGAGTTTTGACTGCTGTAAGTATTTTTAAATGCAATATGTTTAGTAAACACTTAAGTGTAAATATGTAGTAGTCATGTTAATGTATGTACTAACAGATTGAAATGGGAATGAAAAACCATGAACTAGTTCCAGCTACATTGGCTGCTTCAATTGCAAATCTACATCATGGTGGTGTACACAAAATCTTAAAGGAACTCTGCAAGCATAGACTTTTGTCATATGAGAGAGGAAAACATTGTTAGTATATTGGTTTTATGATTTTTAATTTATAAATTAACTACCTATAGCTACTAAGCAAGCAATCTGATTATTTAAAAACTATTTTATAGAAATGTAATTCTTAACTTAATATTATAAAAACAGTAAATAAAGAAATTCATATATAAATTAATGTATAATCTCAATATTTAAGTGTCATCACTGGGTGGCTGTTTTTATCAAGCTTTTTCATGTATTATATTATCTCGGCTAATACTCTTATTGTACCCGTGAGGTACAGATTGTGTATATAATAATAAAGAATAAAAAAAAAATTGAATAACCTCTAGGTAGAAGTTACAGAAAATCAACAGTTTTTCTGACTTCATGTTTGTTTTAGTACAATTTTGTAGTACCTATTTAATTCCAATTATTTTATTGTTAAAACCTTTTAGGAAGTATTTCTTTTTTAGAGTGGATCTGTTTTATTAGACAAATTATTAGAACTATGTAAAACAATTTGAACTGTTAACTTTATATTCTACCCTGAGTTTTCTCATATCTAAAATATTGTTCAACTCTCTATACATAAAACATTTTCCTATCTTTATTCAAAACTAGTTTTATTTATTCTACTCAACACATGTTAGGTTAGATTATCTTTATATATAAATATTTAAATGTTTCATTTTTTAGCTTTAAGTAGTTTTAAATTTCTATCATATTTAATATTTTTTTAATTTTTAATTTGATATCAAGGTAATAATGTTTCCATTCACGAAAAATTAACATTAAAAAAATCAGTATAATAATTTACTTAATAATATATAGCAGTATAACACACATTCATCACACAACATACATATTGGGCCACAACCCATTCTTGGGAGTTAAAAAATTTACTTCATGACTTTATGACTTATGAGCGTATGACTCCAATACTATTTCAGAGATTGCAAATGTATTATTAGCTCTATACCATATACCTTATAAATATCAATAAAATAATGCTTTATACACTTAATCATTTATAGCACTTAGTAATGTCAAAATATGCATTTAATATTATGATCTCTAGATATAAATAGTGCAAACTAAGAATATCTTATGTAAATATAACAACAACTAAAACACCAATACATAAATTAACATTATATATAAAATATAATATTTACAACATTTATTAAATCTAAAATTACATTACATTTTCATTTTTGTTATTTAGATGATGGTTATAGGTTAACTAATACTGGATATGATTATTTGGCACTGAAAACATTTACTGCACGTCAACTTATATCATCATTTGGTAATCAGATTGGAGTTGGTAAAGAATCAAACATTTATGTGGTTGCTGATCCTGAGGATAAACCAATATGTTTAAAATTACATAGGTATTTTTGAATATGTAACTTTCTAGTTTAAAATGCAAATCTATATTATAAACTTCTGTATCGTTGTGTAGATTGGGAAGGACATGTTTTCGTAATTTAAAAGAAAAACGGGATTATCATGCACATCGACATAAGGCTGGTTGGCTGTATTTATCAAGAATTTCAGCAACAAAAGAATATGCTTACATGGAGGCACTATCAAAAAGAGGTTTCCCTGTTCCAAAACCCATTGATATCAATCGACACTGTGTGCTTATGGAATTAGTAAATGGACATCCTTTGTAAGTATTTTACTTTTTTATACTTAAATATCAAAAAATAACAAATTTTTTTTTGATTATTTAGATCTCGTCTTTATGAAGTTGATAATGTAGAAAATTTGTATGATGATCTCATGAATTTAATTGTTCGTTTTGCTCAACATGGAGTTATACATGGCGATTTCAATGAATTTAACATAATGATTAATGATGAGGAAAAACCCATCATTATTGATTTTCCACAAATGGTGTCGGTTACTCATGCTAATGCAGAAATGTGAGTATAGAAATTCTTTAGGCACATTAACCTAGAATTTTTTTACTATGATAACTTATTTTTTATTATATTTATATTGATACAAAAACATTCTATACAACAAATTTACAATTTTGAAGTTTTGGTATCTCTGGATTAGTGACTATAATTTGATAATATACAGGTGCAATTGCATATCTCCATCATAGAATTAATTAAAAATGATAAATTAAAATCTCCTCTGTGTTATCTACTTAAATACCTTCTAAATGATTAAAACATATTATAACACCATCATTCAAAAAACCTTCTATGTATGTTTGGCAAAAAACATAAACTAATGAGACCTCCAACGTGTCAAAACATTGAAAACATTGAAAACATATATTTTCATAAACATTGAATTTTGACTTTTTACAAAAAATATTTTAAAATTGGTTTTTGTGAATCAATGGCTATTTTTTTTTTTTTTAATAAAATGTCTTGTCTTGAAAAATAAGGTTGTAACACATGTGAAGTTGTTTGTGTGAACAATGAAGTATAAATTTAATTTTGTTTGATGCATGGTGCATGGAACATCTATAGTTTCATAAATAAAATGATATTGAAAAATATTATTAAAGATAACTAGTAATGTAACTTTTAAAATATTTAATATAAAATTTTTACATTATAATTTTTGTGTACTAATATCGAATCCCGGAAAAAAAGAACAATTTTTTAAATTTTTTAAAATATTCAGTTGATTCCTGTAAATTTTGTTAAAAAAAATATATTTATTAAAGTGTGTTTGTAAGAATGTTGATAAAATAGTAGTTGAGTCAAAGACGTTATTTTTAGATATGTAGTATAACTGTATAAGTATTAAAACAACCATACTTAAAAGAATAAAAAAAAAATCAACAAATGTATCAAAGTCATTTTATGGTATGAAAATTAAAATATTAATGGGTATCAACTAATAAAATGATATTTATTTTTTATTGCTTAAGCGTATAGCTTATATAGTATGATACTAAAGCAACAGATCTGCAGACCTGTCAATAAATTGCATTTTTATTACCCAATAATTGATAAGTTTTTGACATTTAATTTATATTGTTTGGTACTTAACAATATAATTTATATATATTCACCAGTCAAAATGTCAATACTATTGGTATAATATAAAGTAAAATAACTTTATATTACTGAAAATTCCCTATGTAGGCCGATTTTATACTTTTATGCTATTATTTGAGTGAATTAGTAATAATTTGATATCAAATGAAAATTGAAAATTGTTCTTTTTTACTGATTACCACTAATATTGATATAGACTTGTATTTGAAATATAACGAATATTTGGAAAACACTGTATAATTATTAGTAAATAATTTCTTGTTTAATCTTAAATTTGTTGATTTATTGATAATATTGCTACAATGTTTTGTTGGAATCCAGAAAAATTAAATTAAATTTCACGATTTTTTATTTTAGGTATTTTGATAGAGATGTTAAATGCATCAGAGCATTTTTCAAAAAAAGATTTAACTATGAAAGCCACTTGTATCCAATATTTGAAGACATTGTGTAAGTAATGAAATCAAATCAAAATTTTTTTTATGTTTAACATATTTTCTAATTACTTTGCATTTATAATTTTACTTTTAATAGTCGGGAAGAATTTTTAGATGTTGAAGTATCAGCTAGTGGTTTTACAAAAAATATGGACCAATTTTTATTGCATGAACTAGGTATGGTTGATAGTATCGAAGATGAATCAGGAGAAGAAAGTGATTTTTATGAAAATGAAAAAGACGAAGTGAAACATTTAGCTGAACGAGTGGCTGAACTAATGAAAGAAGAGTCTTCTGAGGTTCTTGGCAACTCTACTGTCCCACCATTTCAAGAAATGTCAGATAATGTAAAATCAGAATCTGATGAATATGTATCATTAAGTGAAAATGATGATTGTGAAAGTGTTGTATCATCAAAACTATGTTATTCAGATATACATAGTGTTAGAAGTATGTCAACAGCTACAACAATACCTCCAGAAGTAATTAGAGACAGGGTGAAAAAAGCATTGGCAAAAAGAGAAAGGGCTGCAGTAAGACATAGAAATCTTGCCAAAGGTGAAGCCAGTGCTGTAAATCGACAAAGAAGAGATAACAAAGATACTATAAAGGATAGTTTTGGAATATGGGGTTAAATATTTTGCCCGTCATAATTTAGAACTATGTTATAGAGTATTATATAATTATATTTATATTGCATAATAATAACATAATATTTTTGTGCAAACATTTTGGGTATTTTTTGTTAAGAATCTTAATTCCTTACCATTTGATTCTCCATTAAAAAAGAAAAACAATGCAATTTTAATTAAAACTATATTCAAAGTATTTTACATAAGTTTATATATAAATGTTCATATCCAAGAATAAAAAAGAAAAATTCAAATTTGAATTTTTACAAAAAAAATTAATTTACTTAAAAGTAACAACATTTAGATACAATTGTATTTTAAAATAAAATAAATTCTTACAGTAATTATTTATAATTTTGATCGTTTTTATGACAAATATCCATCACAATAATTAACAAAAAAATTTGAAACTGTATTTATCAAATACCTCATCTCAAAATATTTCAAATTAATACAAATTTAAATTGAAAAATATCCTGTATTAAACGATGATAAAACATATTAATTAATAATTTATTGATCACATTTTAAAATAATTTGTTTGTTTTTAATTGATATCTATTTGGTTTTTTCAACATGGCCATTAGTGCTAAATAAATGTATATTTTGCACTAATTAATAAATTATTATATTTAGTCCAGTATACATTTTTTATCATTTAAATATTAAAACAAATTCTAATATTAATCATCCATGTTAAAAAATAATGAGTTTTAATTTATAACATTTAAATTTTAAATTTAATACTTTATGTATAAAATTATTCATTTAAAATAAGTACAATTTAACAATAAATTGTATTTATTTAAAATTATTTCAATTAAAGCTTGTTTTGTATCTAAATTGAACATTATTTAAATGAAATATTTTGATTTTAGGGATCTCTTCCTAGTTTAATTTTTGTTAATTTTAATCGCATGGAAAATTAAAATGCAATTTAACAGCTTCAAGCCAAATATCTTGGTTTTAACACTACATTACTAAAATTAATATCTATTTGGAAAACAAAATAATTACATTAAAAAAATTATTATAAACTATTTATAATTATAATATTATATAAAGTTGCAAACTTAATAATACATGTCAAAATTGTTACAAAAATTACAATAATTTTATTCAATGTTGTAAATGTTTATATTACACAATTCTGGGTCTACTATTTAAAGAGTTAACAAATTCCTCAATAATTTACAGCATATAGAAACTATACTCACTGTAATAATTAATATCTTATTACTTAGAGTTAAGTGAAAAACAAAATGTAATTGGTAAATCAATGTTGAATTGTGATAATTCAAAAATAAAAATTATATGATATGAAATATACTATTTTTTCAATAATTAGATTTTTTTCTTTTTTGGCTCTTTGGATTTCAACTATCGAAATGCTATTACATTAGTACAATTGGTAGTTATTGATTAGCAGGTTTACTTGCTTGGTAGTAGCAGTGCTATGGTGGGGTAATAGGAATCCAATTACCTTTCAATAAAATAGTGTTTATGCTAATAATCAATCATCTAGTAAATACATAAAACAATACAAATATTCAATGAAAAGTGTGAGTCTTTATCTTATATCTAATAGGTATTGAACATGAATTGTGAACATGTGTTAATTAATATTTGGTAGAATTTTAATGTACTCCTCAATGATAACATGCTGAAAATGTATTAATATCTCTATAGTTACTATACATAAAAAAAAATACTGACTTAATGTTTAGGTAGGTACACTACGTCATGTGGTTTAAACAATATGGACAACAATGGCTAAAGACTTATTTAAATGTTGATGTGATATAATTTAAACGACTGGATTAAATGATACATTTTTTTCACACAATTTAAACCTTAGGGATAAAGTGTACATAATAATAATCTATTACCCATGAGTTGTATCATCTTCCACAAAATCGTGTGCATCCTCCCTGGTAACACATTCCACATGGCTTACTTTATTACGGAACTTAACACCATAAAACTTATGCGCATGTTGCAGCAACTCTGGTCTAAACGTTGTAGTAATGAACTGTGCTTCTGAAGACATTTCATGTATCATATCAGCAACTGATTTCCTATGTTGAGGATCTAGCGCTTGATCGATTTCATCAAACAAGTAGAACGGGGCAGGGTCACACTTTTGAATAGCAAATATTAAACCTAACGCTACAAGAGATTTTTGACCCCCTGATAGTTGATTCATTTCCCGCATTTCACCTCCTTGTCCAACAAAAGACACTTTGATCATGACACCAGAGTAGTTACCAACACTAGTCTCGTCTCGCATATTAATTGTTGTTGACTCTTCACCTCCTACAGTTTTCATGACTAGTTTTGCATGACCAGCAGGAACAAGTTTGGAAAATACATAAGAAAAATACTTGGATACTTGCTTAAATGTTGATTGTATTGCATCACATTTTCGTTGTTCTAAGACATTCATAAGTTGTTCTATTTTTTCATAACCACGGTCAAGTTCTTGTTTTCTTGAAACAAGTTTTTCCTTTTGTTCTGAAAAATTTATAAATTGATCCAATGCTTTTTTATTGACATGGCTAAATCGCTTTAAGTGACTATTAGCTTTTTCTAACTCTTTAAATAAATTTTTTGAAGAATAGGACATATATTTAGTAACTAGATCTGTATTGGGTAGAGCTCCAAGATCGTTGATTTTAGTTTCAGACTCTTCTAATTTTTTACGTAACATTTCTTGCTTAGAGGTTACTTTACAAAGATCTTTAGATTCGTTTTCAAGTTTATCCTGAGCATCTTTTTCTTGAGTTTTCCATTTGTCTAATTCTTCTTGGCATTTCTTTTGCCTCTTAACCGCTTCGTGGACTTTGGTATCAATGTTTTTCATATCTACATTAATAGTGTCTAATTTTTTTTCTATAGCATTCAATTCTAACCTACTACTTTCTAAAGTACGTTTTCGTTCTTCAACAGATATTTCTTGTAATGCCTGTAACAATGTATCTCTACGACGAATCAAATTATTAGTTAATAGATTTTCTAATTTGTTCTTGTCTGCTTCTAATTTCATACGCATTGAAAATGCAATTTTATTCTCTTGAGTCAATTGTTTTATGTCATTATTAAGTTTATCCATTTCCTTTTGATCAGTCACAGATAATTGTGCCATAAGTTCTTGATGTAGTTCAGATTCAAGACCTGATCTTGTAGTTTGCATTGCTTCTAAATTTGAGGAGGCAGTTACAAGTAATCTTTCTTTTGTCACCCTATATCTTTCAATTCCAACCATTTCTTCTTTAATAAGCCTGATATCTCCTTTTAATTTGTCAAAATTTCCTTTAGCTTTACTGTTCTTGGTTTCAGTTTTTTGCATATCGGCCATGACCACATTAACATTCCCTTCAACATCATTTAACTGTGTTCTAAGTACAGTCAACTGTTCTTCAGAATCTTTTATTTGGGTCATTAGTTCATTACGTTGCTTTTGGATTTCTAATTTAGAACGGACATTTTTAAAATAACCTCCAGTAAGCGTACCACTTGATGATACTTGATCTCCATCAATCGTAATACAATCTAGCATACTTTGCTTCGATATACTCGTAGCTATTTCTAAATTTCGACATATCAAAGTCTTCCCAAAAATAAATCTCATAGCTTTATCTAAATGAGATTCATAATTTAATTTGTTTACCATTGGAATTGCATCTTTGGATTGTGGATATTTTATTGTCCTCGCAGTTAACCTATTAAGTGGCATAAATGTTACTTCACCAGGCAAATTCTGATTATTTATTTCTTTCAAAATTTGTGTTCCAATCTTATCAGAATCAACAATATGGAAAAACATTCTTCCACCAGCAGTCACTTCAACAGCTGTCTGTATGCTTTCATCACAATCAAAGTTTTCAATTACTTGGCCATAGTATTGCTTAGCAAGATTGGCTTGAGATCCTCCACGTTCCTTAAAAATTTCTAAAACTTTACGCACACTATCTCTTCCATTTAAAATTGCTTTACCAGCCATACTTCGAAGTAACTGGTCAGCTTTAGCTAATTCGTCTTTTAATGTAGAATAAGTTTGTTGTAAAGAACTTTCTTTACGCCATAATTCATTTCTTTGACTTTGGTATTGGTCCTTATTTTTTTTCAATTCATAGTATCGTTTATTATACTCATCGATTGCTGTTCTTTGTTTTTCTAATTCAGTTGAATTACTATGTACCAAATTTTCAAGTTCTAATAAACGCTCTGCATCTTTTTTTAAATCTTCAGTTAATTTTTCTTTATGGTCAGTTTTATCTTTAATTTGCTTAGTTAAAGATTTTAATTCTTTTTGAATCCATTGGTCCCTGTCTTCCTTGGATGCAAATTGACTTCCACGTCCCTGTTTAGCATATAATTCCTTACGCTTCTGTTCTTTAAGTGCAAGTTCTCTAGTACAACTTTCTTCTTTTTTCTTTTGAGCTTCATATTTGGGTTTTATTTCTTGCAAGTCTGCTTCTTTTGTTTTAATAGTTTCTTGTAATTTTTCTAACTCTCTGACAGCCCTTTCTCTAGAATTATTATCACCTTGCACTTCATCAGTAAGATCTTTAATTGTAAAATCTAATTTGGTTTTTTGCTTTATCAATTCTTGTTGTTCTAAATTTAAAGTATCTTTATCTTCTTTAACACTATGTACTAAGCGTTTGGCATCACGTAAGTGTTTGGTTGATTTTTTAGCTTCATGAGCTGCTTCTTTTACTTTGGCAGTAAGACGTTTTTGTTCTTCGTCAACATTACTCATTCGGCTGTCTAATTCTTCTAATTTCCTTTGAGTTTCTTTAAGTTCTCTATCGTGAATACAATATTCTAAAGTTCTTCTTTTTTTATCCCATACTTGATATTCTTTTAACTCTTCCTTTTCCTCCTCCAACGTACTTAAACGATCTTCAATAGTTTTTATGAATTCTACTATTTTATCTAATTTTGTCTGAGTGTCTTTTAATATCTCAATTGATTCTTCTTTCCGTTCATCATACACACGAGTGCCAGCTACTTCTCTCAATAACTTGAGTCTATGTGAATCAGGGGATGTTGCCATTTGATTGATTTTACCTTGCTTCACAATATAATAAGGATTTGAATGAGAAAATCCAGCAGATTCCAATAAATTAGTAACATCACTTCTTGGTACCATTTTTTTATTTAGGAAATATTGGTCTTTCTTAACACCAATAACCCTTCTTAATACTACCTCTTCTTTATCAATTGGAAGTCGATTGTCTGTATTGTCAAAAATGATCTCTACATAAGCAGAATTGACTTTAGGTCCAGTACCTTCATGTAACAATGCTTGACGTTGTTCTGGACGAAGATGAGAAAACTCATCGCTAAGCACAAATTGAATAGCATAAAAAAAATTACTTTTTCCAGAGCCATTACGACCAACTACAACATTGTGTCTCTTGTCAAATGGTTCAACAACTGTTTGTTCACGGTAACTCTTGAAACCGTGAATAATTACTTGTTTAATAAACATGGTGTTTCTTAGTATGTAACAATAGCGATGAGTATTTTATGGGAAAACCGTGTACGGAGATTATGTTTTTGAGTTTTCATAGTGCCCGTCATTAGTGTTTTATTTTCATTTTCATTGTCTAAAAATCATAATTAACAAATTATTATAATACATTCTCAAGTGGTGATTATATTAATTACCTGTGTTTAACATAATTAGATATCTTAAACATGAATGTAAAATATATTAAAATAAGTCTTTCAAAAAGTCGGTAAACTAGTCAAGCTGTATTAAAGATTTTAAGACAAGAAATTGTGTTTTGTTTACAATTTTTCAATGATAAGCAGTGCTACCGTAATGAAAAATCGAAGTCTGCCACTCTGCCAACATTATCTTTAAAATAATAATCTGCATTTAGGTAGATAATAATAATTATGTAAATACTAAATACTATAGACATATTATTACTATAATATAGAGTAGACAGTCGTTGGCTATCTAATATCTAATTTATTCTACATATCAGATTCTGTGCTCCGAATATTAAATCTTTAATTCAAGGTATTTTAATGTCCTTGGAGCTTATGTATTTATCTTATATCAGTTTATTGTGTTATCAACTTTCAAAAGGGTAAGTTTATTACTTACTGCCAATATTGGCTTTATGCAATCGCCAATCGCTAAAACTTACCAACATTCGGTATCGGTATTCGGTATAAGTTATTACTACTCTTTTGTCACTAATTCAGGTTAAAACTTAAAACAGAAAAGTGTCGATCACTAGAATAATAAATTAAATATTTAAAAAAAAAGATTTCCGATCACTAAATATGTTAAATTTGAAACGATTTTCAAAAGTGAGTATTTCATAATTAAAATAGGTACTCTTTATATACACGAAATGAGAGCAATGATTATAATTTTTTTTCCTTGTCAGGTTTCATCTTATACTAACCTTCAATTTGGGAAGTCTGCTTTAGTGCATAAGGATATATTGTGCTACAGATTTGTTCATGCGAATCCCTCAAGTTCTGGGTATGCTAGCATCACATTATAGACACTTTGATTCATTTTACATTTTATTAATTTTCTATTTTGTTGGCAGAAAATCAAATGTAGGAAAATATGCACTGGGCTCATTAATATTTGGATTTAGTACCATTGTTGTTTATGCAAAATATGACACAAAATTTAGACAGTGGTTAAAAACTAATGTTTATGGTTCAGATGAACTTATAAAATTATTATTATTTGAAGATAAACCCATATATAACATACCAAACAGTGAGAAACCCAAGTGAGTATTTTGATTACTAAATAAATGTTTTATTGTATAAATCACTAAAAACCTAATTATTCGTCAGATTTATCTATAATTAAAATTATAATAGATTTTAAGATGATGTGATATCCACATATATTGTTTACATTTGATAACTGCGTCACATATCAAATTGTATGCTGATCAGATCATGTTTAGGTTCGTTAGTTTAAAATTTAGAGTGAATTGACTCTTATTAAACATTAAGGTAAGGTTATTATCTAGTCGATCTCATAGGCGTTTTATCATATTTTAATTTAAAAGCGAGTTATGTGTATTTAAAAATTTAAAAATATTTTAATACTCAAACCTCTAGTTAAAATTAAATTATAATAAAAGGCCTATGAGATTGACTAGATGATAATCTTACCTATAATTTTATAATTCATCAATTCACTCTAAATATTAAACTAACAGAACTATCATGTTAGGAAGTATCAAATTAATTAATTAAGTACTAAAAACCAAGCTAATGAAAATATTGATCTTTTTTTGAATTTCCTACTGTTAGTTGATAATGTGTTTTAATCTAATTTAATACTAGATATAGGTACTTACTTATAGGATTTAAAATTATTTAAAATATCTATAATATTTAACATTAATTTATATTTGTATTAATTTTAGACTAGTTTCTCCAACTATTAAATATGATATGAATGTCAATAAAACAACATCTTCAAACCTTGAACCAAAAGAATCACAAAACATTTCTGAAAAACCGGACAAACCAATAGGTAACTGTACCTTAAATTTATAAAACAAATTTATGATATTTTTTATAACTATTAACTTGTTATTAAATATTTACTGAAACATTTTTCAACTAGACAAGGAATTAACCGAAAAATATGACATTTTAGGAAAACATACTGAAAACGAAAAATCTGACTTTACAAGAATTAGGAGTGAGGCAACTCTAATGACTAAAGAAGTTTCAAATTTGTATTCCGAGGCATTAGATGTCTTAAAAAGTAAGTGATTAAATTAATGCATTTTAATTATTTAAGTGGACAATTTAAGAAGACACTTGCTAAATATTACTTTTTTATTCTTACACTTAACATTGAAAGTCATTTAAAAAAGTTGTTAATTTTTTGTTTGTAAAGCTATTTTAAATAACTCAAAGTTTAAAAATTATGTTATACATTTTTACAAATATATTTGTACTATTGTTTTTTATTATTGTCAACCGAACAAGTATTATTTTTAATGAAACTTTATTTGTAGAGTATTATGAACTAGTAAATGAAACTGTTAATGATGTTCCTCACAAACACAACACTAGCTTTTTGAAGAAATTACAAAAAGTTAACCTGGAAAAAGACGAACTCATTCAAACTGCTAAAGTAAATGCTCAAGAAGCTAGGTAATTATTTTATAATTCTAATATTATATTCATTAACATTTATCAGTTTTGTAATTAATTAGGAAGCGTTTAGATCAAATGCTATATTCATTAGATGATTCTGTATATGATTTAACAAATGATGAAAAAGAAACTATAAGAAATAATATCATGAAGTATAAAATTGAGATCAAAACTTTAGAAAAGAATTTTGAAAATGAAAAAGATGACCTATTACTGTTTAATAAATATAATGGACAAGTTATCAATATTAGAAAACAATTTTCAGTAAGTAAATTGGTTTTATAAAATATACTGTTGATTGTAATGTTGGATCATCTTGCTTTAACAGATATGCTATTAATGCTATTATATTATTTTATTGATTACATTGTTTATTTTCATAGGAAGAGTTACAATCATTATTTCCTCATGTCAGACTCGATGATAAAAATATGAAATTAACAGACACTGAATTTGATATGTTTGTTGATTATATAACCCAAAAATTACTGTTTTATCAAAATGAATTGTTTAAACAAGAAGTAAATGTATAGATTATTTTAATTTTATTGATTTTTGTTCTTTTCTTATATATTATAAGTTAATGCACGTTGTTGTAAGGCACCATATTATTTATTCAAGCTATTTACATAACTAAATATGCTCTGATTTATCATCTCAGATAATTGATAAACACATCAGTAATACTTAAAATTAATTTATATAAATTAGTAGAGTGCTAAATGTTTCAATATTTTAATTATTCTCAACTAATAAGGTTATTTCTTATTTCTTTAGACATTTGGCGAAGAACAAGTAAATGAAGTTGTTCATGCATTAAAAAATGGTAACCCTGATGCCATTGATAAAGTCTTGGGATTCCAAGTAGAAAAAAATCGTAGAAAACACATTAACAATTTTATTAAAGAAGTAAAAAGTTGCTTAATACTTTGTTACCATTATTTAATTAATTTTTTTTTTTTTAGAGCTTTGGATCAAAAGCAAGTAGTGAGGCGAAATTCAAAGAACAATTAAGATTTCAAACTGAAGTGCACATAGATCACTTAAAAGAAGCTGCTAATTTAGCCGAAAAAGAAGTTGAACGCCGCGTAAATTTAGAGTACTCTGAAAAAGCTGAAACTGAAAAGCTTAAATATAAGGAACAAGTTTTGAGCATGATTGCTGTTATGAATGGCATAAATGATGCAGTAAAAGGTACCTAGTTCATAGTTGTATTTATAAAACATCATTAATACAATAATATTATTAATGCTATTCACTAATTGTTGTAATTAGTCTTAAAGATAATATTTATAAACTTTATTTTTAATAATAACTTAAAACATTTTTCTCATCAACCTTTTATACACACAAATATTTAACTTAAAAGTTATATTCTTGATGAAATGAAAAGAAATAATTTTTTTATGTCTAACTCTAAAATTAACTTTGTAACTTGAAACTTAGTTACTGTAACTGTAACTTAAAACTAAGTTACTGTAATTATAACTTGTAACTAGTCACACATTTCTCAGGAGAGACCAATGCAATGTACGTTTTACTGTTATAAAATAAAGATTGTGTGGCTAAATATAGAAGCAATGGAAAAGCAATCCTCTTCAGGTCCCACATTTTAAACAGAATTTTCACTTGATGAGATAGCATATTATTTTTACTAAACCAGAATTATGTATAAAATGGTCAATTTCATATTAGTATCTATTAAGATTCTGAAGTTTAATGTCACATATCTTGAACCATGATTTATAAAAATTGTTTTTTAATCTTAATTTTTTTAAATTAAATGTTTATTTTTGTTTATTGTTCTAGAACATTCAAAAAGACGAGTCAAACTTAATGAGTCATTTTATTTATGGACAGCATGTCATTCATTGTTTGCTGCAATTGATACTGATCAAAATGATGCAAAACATGAATTAATACCTTTACAAGAACTAGTAAATAATATTAAAAAATCAGGAGGTGGTATGTATGATTTTTTTAAAACAAAATATAAAACTATGTTGAAATTTTACTATTTTAATTTAGAAAACCATGTAGTAATAAAAGAACTTTTGGATACAATACCTGAAAGAGTATTAACTCGAGGTGTTTATACAGAGGAAACATTAAAAGATAGATTTCTTAATATTGAAGATAAGGCTTTTCACATGGCTTTAGTGCCAGATACCAATGTAAAATTATTTGATTTAGTAACATCATTTATATTTACAATTTTCACCTTCAAATCTCCTGTACCAATTACTGAAGAAGAATTAAACAATAAACCTATTAATGTTAATGAATTAAATAATATTGATATTCTCCAACGAGCCAGGTAATTGTAAATATCATTAAATTATTATTAATTGTGAAATTTAAGTTTCTTTTTGTCTTTAGGTATTGGGTAGAACGAGACAATTATTATCGGGCCTTGCAGTACATGCATTTATTGAAAGGAGGTGCTAAAATTATAGCATCTGATTGGATCAATGAAACTCGTGATTATTTAACAACACAGCAAGCTGCTCATACCCTTTTGGCTTATGCTTCAGAGAGCTTACGATCTCATGTGGATGTTAATAATACATCAATATAATGTGACGTACTCTAATTGAATACATTTTTGTTTTTAATCAAAGGATTGTTGTTAGCTCGCAATTTATTTGTCAGCAGAATCTAATACAAAATGTTTATAAATTAAATTAACAAATTATACAGCTATAGTACTGCTAATTTTGTATTATTTATTCAAAATATGTTGTTATTAAAATATGTAAATCAAACATCTAGTTTTATTACCTATGTCTTATAGTTAGTTTAAGAACACAATTTGTTTGGTATGTCTTATGCAAAATGTATTTATAAGGTACACAATGATTTCGCCAACAAATGCACTGAAGCCCAAAAACAATCCAAAAAACAAAACCACAAATGCCCCGTAAAATTGTGACATGGAAAGAATCGTGTCCTCGGTAAATACAATGCTGTTTACCAGCTCTTCTTTGAGGTTTGCCCGATCCCATTGCTGCATAATGCCCGTCTCCGAGAGTTGCGACATAATGGTGCTAATCCTATGTCGAAACGGCGATCCTTTTCGAAGCATAAATGTTGACGAATACGATTCGATCACGCACTTGGGCAAGACGTGTAGATGTCTCGAGTCGTTGAAAATCGACTTGTACCTTTGTGCATAAAATATCAGTTCACGTTTGGACGCCAAGACGGCTGTGTCTCTCTTCAACAGTATTCTCTGAATGAGGTGAACGAAGTCTTCGGGTGGCAATATTTGATAGCGGTCGACCAACTCTTTGAAATCGTTGCTGGAGCCCGCCGACGAGTTAATCAGATAGTACATGTCTTGTCTACCGACCAAGTTCAATTCGGTCTTCAGCAGCGTGTGCTGGTCGTTTATTTCTGGAGTAGTTTGCGGTATGGTGATCAGACTGCCCAAATACGCCTGGTACGCACTTGTCAACACCAGGCTGTACAGCAACCAATTGGACAGAAACATTTGCAGTGACCACGATTTTGGCGTGACCTTGATCGGAGCGCTTATGAACGTGCCATACGTGTAGAACAGAATGAACAGTGGACTCCACGGGACCGTAGACTCCGGCAGCTGCAGCGTGGACGCAAGCTGCGAGAGTGCGACGATAACGCCGAACGCCAATATTACGCTCAGTATGATCAATATCCAGATTAATAGTGAGAATTCAGCTATGTAGTTGATCCACAGCATTGGGTCATGACCGATGCCGCTGGGCAAGCCCCACGTGAAACATTCCATCTGGTCTTCCTTGATAAACTCAACGTCGGACTCTCTATCGAAAATCCTCGTGAACCGGCCGAATGCCAAGTCCACCTTTTTGTGTTTCACTTTCATGCTGACCGGCGAACTATCGTTGTCTGACATGGCCGCCGTCTCGGGGATGAAATCCACCCTGGAATGGCCGTAAGCCATGGTAACGATACCGGTGAAGTTCATGTATGCCTGCATGAAGTTAATGATGCGCAAACCTGACCCAGATAGCTGGAAGCCTTTTTTCGTTTGCACTACCGTCGACACGGGTGGCCTGTGTATTCCCAAGCACTTCAATGGACATCTAAAAAATATGCAATATTATGCAGATAAAAATAAAAATAATATTTATTATTAATCCATAATATGTTCGTTGGTTGGATATCTCGTAACACTATACCATATTTAGTTATTTGACATTGGTTTTTCTTATCCTTTATTTTTATTGAAAATTATTTGAACTTTGAAACGATTATGTAATGTACTAATGTATAAAATAAATATCATATTCATTAAGAATTCGTAATAAATTAATTCAAAATTGACTATTTAAGCTGAAGTCAATTACCACAAGGTAACCAAATAAGTTTAGTATGATTCTTAATTTTAATATATTACTTATGTGTGGTATCATAATATGTTCTTAATTTCTTGTATTTTATATCGTTACATTGAGGGTTATACCTACCTATAATAAATCTAAATATAGCTATTTATTCACATAAAATTAATTTATTGATAAATAGGTCTAGTACAGAAATCTCACAAGAATAGGAAAAATTAAAGCTAAGCAATAATAAAAAGTTAAAGCATATAAACCCCCCCCCCTAAAAAAAAAAAAAAAAAAAAATTGGAATGTTGATTATTTTTCAATTATGTCTTTGGTCGTTGAAGCGAAACAAATTTTTCTTCTTTCGCATAAATAAATGAAAATATGAGTATCAAGTTTAATTATTAAATATTTATTTAATATATACCAACATAAAGTTGGTAGGTGATCAAATATTGAAATTCTCAAACAACAAATTCAATTTTCCTTTTCTTCATTTTAGAAAATTTGTCAATTATATCATCAACTGATATAACAATATGCCTGTGAACATGCAGCAAAGCTAAACCTGTTAAGTGATTTTGGCCTATTCTGGATCGTAACCATGTTTTCAATCTACAAAAATATATTTTAGGCCAATATTAGCAAGTAATAGAATATGGAAACAGATAATATGGTCAACTATTATTATGATTACTGTTTGGCTTAGGGTCTTCTAGCTCTTAAAAATACACAAATATGCTTGCATTTGTGCACAAAATAGTAAAATGATTAAGTAATGATATAGCTCTAATAAATACTCAAATATACAATAAGCACACAACCACCAAAATATGATCAAATAAGCACTAAAAAATGACTAAATATTAAATATGCGCCAACATATACCAAATACCTATGTGGAAAAAATAGTGTTTTTCTTAAATAATTGAAATTTTGGGCAAAATTAAAAGATGTTCCTTTCTGTTTTACCTACTAATTGATTCTATATCCAAAACTTTGTTCCACTTAAAACATAATTCTGCGCATGTCTATGAAATGTAAAATGTTAACCTCTAAGTTAGAGCTTCAAAAAATATTTTTCTTAGCGAAATAATATGCTTTTGAACATATTTATATAAGTGCTATAAAAAATAAAAATACTAAAATATGCAGAAAAAAAGTAAAATTTATGGAAAAATAACTGTTAAGACTTTTAAAAGTTAAAAAATCATAATATATTACATTACAATTATTTATTGATTAATAGTAATTTTTGTAAAAGCTGCGATGGTATTAAAATATAGGTATTAATAAAATAATCGAATAATATCTGAACTATACATAATATAGCTGTTAATTAATAATAATACTTTAATACTTTTACAGTTTTTTTAAATTCAAATATACATTTTTGAGCAAAATTCATTAAGAGTAGACTTTATAAATACCAAAATTTGGAATCCAATTTAATGTGGTCACCACGCACCAATAATAATACTCACCTATATAAAGGTGTATCGTTTGTAGGTTTATGTCCGCAATAATTAGAAAAACTGCAATAACTAAATTTTTTTTTTCTTGCCTCTCGAAGTATGTAATTTATACTATTATACTAATAATTGTGCCCAAGGGATATACCTATATAGGTATCTCAAAAAATACGTAGGTATCCAAATAGGATTTATTTTTATTACCCTCGAGATTCGAGTTATCGAGACTGTGTTACTATAATTGGCAGTACGCTAGTACCTAATACATAATTTATAGGTACCTATATCTGTCATTTAATAATATTATCATTATACTTGTGCAAGTCTTTTAACTTGTTCTCCATGCCGAACACTTTGTCGGGCTTGATGAACTTGTCGGCCGAGTTGCTCCAAACGTTGATCATGATTGGTGGGCCAGCCCCGTTGCACCTGGATCCGGTGTACGGGTTAAACACATACACTCGTATGCTGCCGGTGGACAAGGGCACCAGGACGGCCACGTCGACGAGCTGATGGAGCCAGAACGCCTCGAACAGCATTTGTATGCGGTGCAGTTCGAGGCGGTCGCCCGGCCGCGACACGACGTCCCACAGCACCATGTGCCGCGAGTGGTCGCTGGGTGGCAATCTGTCCAGCACCCCATCGTAGTCAGTCGTCTGGCCGTCCCGGTGCTGCTGCGCTTGGCCACGTTGCAGGTACACGACAAATCCGTTGGCCAGCAGCCTCGCGTCGGTGATCTTCGCCAACTGCACCAGTAGCCTGGGTTGGCCCATGTCGACCAGCAGCCGTTGACCCAGCTCGCTGCTACGCACCTCGTCTGAGAACATTATTACTGATCTGGTTCCCAGGTACTCGTCGATTATCTTGTTGACGGACCTGCTCAGACGGTCCAGCCGGGCCCGGCGGGCCTCGTCGGTTAGCGTCAGGTCCCGCAGCCGGCGTCGCATCGTCTGGCCGCCTGCAGCACAAACCGCGGCTGCTTGCAGTAACGCATAAACGGCTACCACCTCAATAGCTGCACTTCGTTTCATAATAGTTATTGCTATTTTTGAAGTATAATTACTGTATATTAATATATTATGTAACTTCTGATAGCGATCACCTATGAAAAAAGATCAACGACTTAATAATAATAATAAATTATATTTTGGTAGTAGCAGGTAGTTATAATACCCGAGAGTTCAGCAGTTCACTGTGTTATTATTATTATTTGCATCCTATAATTTTTGTAATATATAATGTGCGTATTGCGTGTGTGTATAAACCTTTAATAAAGGCTGTAAATTGAGTGCACTAAAATAGGTAACAACCACGCGTGAACTATTATACATTAAAAATAGGAAATATGCACTAAAAAATTAAATATAATATATAAATAATATAAATTCCTACTAAGATTATAGTTCCTTGTTTTCCCACTTCTTCTATAAGGTTCGTTCGATTATAAGACTCACTTTATGTTGTTTCCAAAGCGAATCTTATAAGCCACGTTTACTGCTGTATATTTAGTATTGTAGCGTATATATTAAATTATAGTTTATCCTCTTGGCCGAGTTTTCGAGTACGGTTTTGTATTTTTTTTAAACGCACATATGTGACGATAATATTATAATATGACGCATCGCCGTGGGACATGATAATCGACTTAATTTACGTAATGGAAAGACTGCATTATAGGTACCTACTTATTATATTATCTACATTAAACATTTTAATAATATTGCTCCAATCACGATAAATAATATACCAATAGATACGTAATTGTATTCGAATCGAGGACAATAATTTTATTACATTGTGTTGGAAAATAACTCCACTGTATGCGTGGATATAATATTATACATATGTAAGTATAGGTTCTAAAAAAATATGTTTGGTAGGTACAAACCCTGAGCTATACATTTTGCGATGATTTGTATACATTTACAATAGGTACTGTTGAAAGCGTACCTACTACCTACAAAGTAAATACATATTGTGAATGTGTAATTCACAAATCACGATTATATGTGTATAAGTCACGGACCACAGTATGTCAGTATAGGTACACATTATACAATAAATTTCAAAATATATAAACGTATTGACGACTTTGACGTTTTATTCATATCGCACAATGTTCAAAAGGTTTTTTTTGTTCGTGTAAAAAATGGTGTGAATAGCATTTAAATATAAGTACTTTTAATACTTACATCACAGTGCACAGTTTATAAATACATTTTTATGGTACATAATTACATATTTTACTCATAAATATCGTTTTATTAAATAAAATATAAATACTCTTAATACATAGGTAATAGTATTAAAGTATATTATCAATGAGAGTTATATAGGTATCTATAACGTTAATATTAGGTCGTCTGATGGATAATAGGTACAAATTTATGTATTTTTATACAAATAGATGAGCATTTATAAATTACAATAATAAATTTTCTAATTTTTAGGTAGGTACAAAAACATTTTTTTATTTTTCAAATATCGGTTCTAAAATGTATTTTCATCATTGTTTCCATATCTTTGTTGTTTACATTGTCAATTGGCAATTCCAAACAATGTGGAAAACATAAAAGACTAAGAAACGTTGTCGTCTTCGATTTGGCAAGTATAAGTTGGTATAATTATTATACACTAAATATTTGACACACGAAACCAGATTAAAATTAAATAGATAAAACTTATTGACAATTCGATAATAATTCGTGCGCGTGTCTCCAAAAAATAAATTCTAACATGATCAACTTTGAAATTGTCCACGATCGACCGTTTGGCCGTTCCTGGTATAATACTACGTTACTACAGATTTGTTTTTTTTTATTAGGTTAATAAGGTTTCAACCTCTGACTTCTGAGATCATTAGCCAGTAATAATTAAAAAGTATTGGTCTTAATAAAACTATGGAGTATGGGGTGTAGGGAAACACTATGTTTAACATTAGAGGGAATATGTGAAATATATTATGTTCAAGTGTAATTTTGCTAAGCCTGTATGTTTGTGAAAAATTTTTATACATTTTTGGAGTTCTCTTTGCCAAGTGCCGCAGCCGTTGATGGGTTTATAAAAATTTGTCTAGAGTTGTTATTTGGGGCATTCTAGTGTGACGTGTTTGATTGCCATATATTACAGTTGTTTGCTACAGTTGGTCGCCAGAGAACCTAAGGGGGTTTCTGCTTCGGGGCACCTTAATTGCGTTCTGTAAAAAAGGTGTACATGACCTGCGTCCTATTATATTGGTTAGGTTGTAGAATTTTATTTCGTTTTATGGGTTCTCCAAGGTATATTAATTATAAAGGGGCCTGGGCTCTAATATGGTGTTTCGATAATAATATAAATCATATAAATGGATGGATTTTATTAAAAAAGTGTGCCAAGAATTTTAGATTAATTTAATTTATGTTTATAAGAGTTACTTAGAAGTTTTTATTCACAAGGAAATTCAGAAAATTTGACCTGAAACATTGATAAAGGATTTCGGTTTCAGTGTTTCACCTAGGACAATCGTGGTGGCTAAAGAATATGGGTTGAATGTAAAAAGTTGGCAACTATTATATATTTTAGAGTCCAAGAAGTTGGTGATTTTTTTTCATTTGAACTATTAAAAATACAACCGGTTGATTCTAAAGCTGTAGATTTTGCTGACTTTTTAGTCAACAATTATATTTCGAAAGAATCACTTTTTTGTTTTTTGTTTTTTTTTTTATTTTGAACTTGGTATTATGTGTATGTGTAGACGTGTAGTACTGTAGTGTATTGATATTTAAGATACTGAGCGGAGCGAGAAATGTATTGATTTTACATAGATGTGTGTTTTTTTTTTTGTGTCTGCCATCACGTTTTGAGGCAGTAAAAGTGCTTCGATTTTAGACTTCAGTTCCTCGTTCGATCAGAAAGCGAATCTAATTAGTACTTTGGTACTCGGGGGGGGGGGGGGTTTCAAAAATAAAATTCTCAATATTTTTCTTAATAATTGGGATAAACAAACTAAAAATTAAGGGAAAAAAGGGAATATTTACACACAATCAATTTTTGACAATATCGATTTTGGTTTTTGATATAACTTTAAAACAAATGACCATAGATACACGAAATTTTCACTGAATGTGTATATAAGTTCTATCCACCATGCAATTTTCAAAAAAATTTGACTTAAGTTGAATTATTTATAGGCATATGAAATTTTCGATCATTATTAGTTTTTTTAAAATTAATATCGATAAAAATGTATTTGTTACCTAATTTAATTCCATCCATTACAGTAATCAGTAACCTACTTGTAATCTACTGTACGGCAGAGCGACATCCATGACTTACCCGCTTTTTAATTTTTTAAGTTGCTGTAAGCACCATTGCACCAAAAACCTTGTATTAATGTTAAAGTGTTAAACTCACAAACTGACATAATATTTGTATAACATATACATAGAAAAAAACTTTATACCTATATAGGCCCGTATATTTAGGAGAGGTAATTTCCCCTGGTGGAAATATAAAAATTATGGGTGTGGTCGAATTGCACTTGGGCTCAAAATAAGTATTTCAATAAAATGATCATGTATTTGAAGGGGTTAAACATTTAGTTAACACTCATTTTCCTATAATTACTCGTATTATATTATATTTTAAGCTCAAATATGAAGCTTTCCACGCGAAGTTCAATAAATCATTTTCATCACCACATACAAATATATTTGTTTTCATTGATGTTTTATCACAATTACAAATTGTCACCTACATTTTAATGCAGAATATACTGACACAAGACCATCAACAACACGGTACCAGAAAAAAAAAATAATATTAAAAAATATATTGAATTATATCCTCAAAAGCGTATTTCCAGGCTAAAATTTTTGAATACAGTTAGTCATTACTACAAAAAATAATCGAAATGACAAAAAAAATATTTATAATAAGTAATGACAACAATTAAATTTGACGATTAAAAAAAAAATGTTTGATAATAATAATAATATGTATAGTATAATATAATATGATGTATAATATAATAATTACAATGTAAATATATATAATTAACATAATGTGATGTTTAAAACAATAATTTTTAACCACCAATGATTAAAATCATTGTCAGTCCTAATCCTGTAAGTGGGAAGAAAAATGAGTGTTAGCCCTAACCGCTTCAAATGCATGATCATTTTATTGAAATACTTTTTGAGCCCAAGTGCAGTTCGACCCATAGGCGCACATAGAGTGTGAATTTAGGGGGTGCTGAAATAATTTATAGTACACAGACCCGTGGGGAGCGAAGCCCCCCACTACACCACCCTAATACTATAACAATTGCATTGCAATAATTATAAATTTTATTAAAAATAAAAATAAATATTTTGTAATTATATTAAAAGTTATAATAACATGTACCTAATCATTAATTATTAATGTTAGACAAAATTTAATTTTCTGTTTGATATTGCAAATGTTTGCATTATAATTTCCCCCTCTATTTTATTGGTAAGATCTCTCTCAATGCTAAGCGTAGATAGCTTGGTAAATCTTTCTATCTTTCTTGGCCCATATTGGTGCGTAACCAGTTTTTCAATCTACGCATAGCTGAGAATGAGCGTTCACACGTTGACGAAGAAATTGGAATTGTTATTCCCAATAGCTTACAGACATTTGGAAACGAACTTTTATAACATTGATTTTTCATGCCTTCATATATATAAAGCTGGCTGGTAGACTATTCATTAAAACCATCATTTCTGCTGATAAACTAACTGTTGATATTTTCAAAATATCCTGATATACATAAACTGATTTATATAAAAATATTTCAAAAGATATGACTATGTAATAAATATTTTAAATAGTTTATGCGGTGCTAATTTTAAACCTGGGAGTGCTAAGCACCCCCAAGCACCCCCCTATGAGCGCCTATGGTTCGACCACTACCTGGTTTTTACCCGAGCGCAATTCGACTATTACCTTTTTTAAACCCAAGTGCAATTCAACCATTTGTTTGTAGGTAATAAGTGCAATTCGACTATCCCGATAAAAATTAGGTTTAGAGGTGACAAAATATTGAAATGGTTAAAATTTAAAATGTAAAGTTATGAAGTTTATATTGCCCTTGGTTTCAATTTTTGTTAATACGGGCCTGTTGATAAACAATAAGCCGTGAGAGTGTTGGTTGACTTTTATGTGTTAATCTTTCATATTTTATTTATACGACTTAATTAAAAATTATAATTATTTAATCTAATTAAAGATTTGGTAATATTATAGTTTTTTAGTCAACTTATTTTTCTTGACTACATCTGTAATTTATTGCATTCCAGATTCAGACTATTTGTTTGAGTAATTATTCGTATATTGTATTTATTTTATTTATATACTATAATATATAGGTTCGTAAACAATAAACAATGCACTGTTTAAATTAATATAAAATATAATATTTAACTCAATAAAATGTTTAAATGTTTATCGTTTATACAAGTATTAACCGGTTTTATTCATGTTTTGTTTCGATATCGTCATTTATCTTTATAGCATAGCAAACTTGTGTTTTTAAATTAGTTAAGACTTATGAAAAAAATAAAATATATATAGTAGTATAGGCTTACCTATTATCTAACATTACAAAAAGAAATGTCAGTAAAATAAATTAACGATTATTTGATAAAATAAAAAAGAATAGTTGTACCTAAATGTTTTTTTTAATTTAAAACAAAAATGTTGTACCTACCTATATAAAAAAAAAATTAAAAACGCTCATCGCACGTGGAGAACACTTTGCACGTTTATAATAGGTTTTGAATAGGTTACCTTCAAGTGAACGGGTCTGTTAGAGGTGTGTTCATCTTAGATTTTAAAGTGATGATAAATCGTAGTATTCAAAAAACTACTCAACTGGAGCTCAATTATGAATGAATAAATTATTTTCTACTTACAACAAGAATCAAATTAAGTTAAGAAAGTAAAAAAAGTATAAAACTTAATTTGAGTTCAGATTTAAAATTAACTCGTGGCCAAATAGTTAGCACAAGAACATACATATTTGTAAACTTTATACAACAATAAAATGCAAGGAATAAGCATGTGGTTATAAATTTATAATACTATAACGTTTATTAAACCATTTTTTTTCCTGGTAGGGTCCTTTTTATATTAATTAGCTTTTAGTATACGTATCGCATAGAATTTCACAATTAATCCGTACATAAAAATATTTAATTTAACATCAACATTTTTAAGATTGAATTCGGGGTTCCTAATAAGTTGTTCTTTATCTCCTATAATAGTATAAAAATATCAAAAGTAGATAGGTAGGTAAAATTTTGTTGAAACATTTGAAGTTCAAATTTGAACAAAATCACGATCATTTATAACTAATTTTTTTTTTAAATAATATAAATACAATTTTTCTTTTTAATAAATAAGACTTCAAAATTGAATAGAAGGCTCCTCAAAATTTGTTTTTACAGCAATCAAAATAATAAATTATAAATTTCAAAAATATACATTAGGTAGGTAAAACAGTTTTTTGTTTTGTTTTACACATTTTGATGATTGTCAATATTTAACAAAATTGGGCATGTTATCGAAAAATAACGACCTTTTCTTAACAATAATTGTAACCGTAACTATATTAATGTTGTTATAATTGAATAAATAGTAACCATCATAGTGACATGCAACTTTTCATTACGTATATTATTATTATTATTTTCTATACATCACAAATCACAATAATATATTTTCAAAATATTACTATACATTTATATATATTATAGTGGTACTGACTACTGATGCTACATTTATATCGTGAATGTATTCACACCACTCTTTACAGTAAATGTATATACTATCGACTTTATACATTTGATAACAATAATATATGATTTAATATTGTGATAATTATAATGATAATAAATAAGTTCAATATACTGAATTATAAAAATAGAAAAATAAATTGCTCATTTAAATTTTATAAATATGTAGTAAAATATTTTTAGAAATAGAAAATGTCAAAACATCTTCGCTCAGAATCGTATTTCGTACGCATGATTTATTATTGAATTAAATTTTACTCATTCATTTCACTTATGCACTATTTAAGATGCAGTCTAGCTCTAGACCAACTATATAATAATATATTAGGTAGTACCTATATTACAGAGAGTGACTTGCCGACTTTACTCGTGCTTAATGCATTATATAATGCTTATTATTTAACAGTTGTTATAGTGCATTCAATTTACATTGTTGCTGATAGAGCTATATATATGTATTATTCTATGTCCCACATCTTAATAAACCTAAGATTTATATTCACTTACAAAAAGAATTTCGAATGAGGCTATTTTGGTAATTTACATAAAAATGTAATTAAATAATGTTTTATAACGTGATGTAATTTATATACCTATATATTTAATTTATAATAATATATGCTTGATAATATAATGGGATAGGTTAAGTTACCTGTATAAATTATGTAGCATTGACATATTTTTAAATTCTGTTTAAAAAATATGGTTGTTGTATGGAGAGTAATACATATAAATAGATATATTATTGCTATTTCTTACAAACAATTTTAACAAGATAATATGATATTACATTTATTTTATAGTTTACACTTTGTACAATATGGGTGATAATATGATTTATTATGTATTGACGTATACAAACTGAAGGTGGCTGTGCGTAGTAGCCAATGGGTAATGCGTAGGGCAGAAGACTTGTAGCTCTAAAAAAGCTTTAAATATACAAGCGCTTATGCACTTAAAAACTCCATAATATGCACTTAAATTTTTTTTAACACAAATGTACATTCCGCAGAACTGACTGAGACTAAATACTAAAATATTGATTATTGTCATGTCCAGAAACGTTTTATAAATAAATTCTAATCGAATAAAAACCCGCGTGTTTCGCACAAAGCTGTGGTGGTGATGTCGTATGTATATATAGTGTACAAAAATTATACGACAAAAATTAAAAACAAATACATTTTTATCCAAACATTTTGACTGTATTGTTTGAAATAACAATTTCGCAGTGGAAAAAATCGATTTAAGTTAAATATGTCTCAAAAAGTATAAAATTGCTATAAAAGTGTAAAATATATGCCTTAAAAACGCAAAAAAAAAAACGCAAAATATGCAGTTGTATGCACAATAAAATTTCAAAACTAGCTTTGTGAAAGCATGTTTTGCAGGTATTTGTATTGTACTCAGCTATTTTTGTGACTGTCTAAAACAAATACGCAAATGCTTCAAGTCCTCTGCCCTAGTATGGGTAGGTATACATAATAGTACAACAATTATATCTGTCTAGACTATATTATAATTACTTTTTGAACTCGATCATTAATTCTTACTTAAATTCGCAGTTTATTTTTATATTTTCCGCAATAAATATCATATATATATTATATACGTTATTCATGTATTAACAACCATATGAGTAGGTACGGCCGGTACGGGTACCTACTGCAGGCTACTATTAGTACTATTAATACAAAGTTATACAACATTTTTTAGAGATATTTATTTGCGTGACTTGTGTTGTAGTGTACATTTATGCCTCAATATGATCATTCTTGAATATTATATATTAGGTAGGTTTATAATATTTTTTATAGTGTATACGAATACGATCATTATATACAGCACGTCTGCACGCCGTATTATACGTACCAATATGTTTTCATTTGCATAACATTTAAGAATGATGTTGTAGCGTTGCTACAGGGCGTAGGTCTAGTC
This sequence comes from Diuraphis noxia, assembly GCF_037042655.1. Taxonomy (NCBI): domain Eukaryota; kingdom Metazoa; phylum Arthropoda; class Insecta; order Hemiptera; family Aphididae; genus Diuraphis; species Diuraphis noxia. Next base: position 53,239,822 of record NW_028301713.1, read on the forward strand.
ATGCCGTGACAGAACGAATGGGGGGGGGGGGGGGAGTTACGCTACCACAATGTTATAGATTATGATTATGTTGATCCTCTCTAGTTTCAAACTAATTTATATAATTTTAGAAGACTGTACTTACCTATAGGCATATTATATTTTAATATATTAATCGTTATAATACAGGCACTAAGTATAATATATATAGCTAGTTTATTATTGGTATCATAAAATATGTGAGTGTTTATATTATTAGATATTTTACCAGTTCTGTTTATTAAAATATAATGGGCCAGAACATTTTAACTATGTGTATAATATGTATAGTATCAAGTATAGTAGTGTAGTACCTATATATAATATGGCCCGCTAAAAATGCAATCCAATAATTGCTGCAACGTATATGTTTGAATACAAAATTAATTCAAATTTTTTATAAATTAATTTAAATGAACCAGAAGCTTTATAAATCGCCACCATGAGCTTTAATTATCAATTAAAGGGCAGTGACGTATTTGGGGAGGGAGCCACCATGTATCTTTAATCTTCTCTCCTCCCTATAAAACGAAGTCAAATATGACATTGCATGAAGGGAGATTTTAAATAACTGCCGTTCACATGCTGTATATGCTGTTATTCTAAAATCTTTCTAAATTGTACACACCATTAAAAGTTTATACTCTTAGGTTATTGTAAGATTAGACCTATAACGGCTATAACTATATATATTTGCGCGGAGTGCTTATATAGCAGGGGTGGCCACTAACCTTAACTTAAAAAGCCGCAAATTTATAAAGTTAATTCGAGGTGAGCCACACATTGTAAAGCAATGTTTATAAAATAAAGATACATTTTTCATTTTAAAACAAATGAAGGAACATTTATTTACTTTTAATTTTAGTCTAAGTTTGGTTCAAGAGCCTCACGAAATTGATTTAAGAGCCGCATGCGGCTCGCGAGCCTCGTCGTGGCCACCCCTGTTATACAGAGTTACTCTTACTCAAACCTCTATCTTATCTTAGTTGTAATTCACTCATTTAGGTAAATATCGTCCTTAGACGGGTTAAGTTAAAGTATCATAAGATTAACCTAATACAGATCGTAATAATTAATAATATCTGACATGGTGGTTTTGAACTATATTGCCTAGTTAGCAAATTACTTTTATCGAACTTATAAGTACCTATACTGAATAGTGAAAACCTGTAGCCATTTAATCAGAATCTGTAGTAGGTACCAGATCATGTAAATATAATTGAAATCGTATTGTAGTCGGCTGACGGGCCTGTCATTATTTTGAGGCACTGAGACTGAGTACTGACAACACGCGGTGTTTATATTAGAGGTTTTGAAAACGAATACATGAGTTACAACCTACTGGCTTCTAGACGTATATTTATTTATGTATATACAGTTGATTACTCATTCAAATATTCATTATTCAATTGATTTTGGAGGTTGATAAAAACCGAAGAGTTTCCATTCCGATTTAAACTTCATTTTTAAATCATACAAATAGCTAGGCGTACCTAATTTTTTCAAGATAAGTCTTATTGCAGACACCGTAATATATAGAACACTTCCATATTGGAATATAACGAAGCGAAGTGGGTTTGATCAAACGTCACGACGTATATAAAGTAGAATTCCGACGACCACTTATATACCTAAGCAGGTGTATGATTTATAAGTAGGTACCACTTGTATGCTTGTATACGTACACAAGGGCAGTTCCAAGCGCCGGTTTGAGAGGTTAGCTGACTCGCAGTTTTTTCTTCAGTAAATTGTGGTCCCTCATAATGATAAACTTCATAACATTTTTTTATTCGAAAAAAATTTGAACAATCGGCTAAATGAGAATGTTTCTATAAAAATAAAGTTAGTAACTTATAAGAATATTATGATGTTTATACAGCAGTTGTGTCATTTCAGTTTTTAATGTAGAGGCAAGGTGATTAATTAATACCTTAAGTTTTTAAAATTGAAAATGTACTTAACAATTAGTTATAACTTATGTCTTTTAAATAGTTGTATTGAATGTTAATATCAAAATGTGATATAAACAGTGGTCGAAGTGGCTTAAAATAAATGGAGGGATGCCTACATTTTCATAATTTTCTTAATTTATTATCATGGTTTAGTTGGTTTACACACAGCAGGTAATTAAAGGTGGAGATGAGTTGTATACTCCTATACCTTATTTATGATACAATCACAATCAATATTAATTTTTGGTTTTTCATTTTGGTGGCTTAATTGTTGATATATTTACATTTTTATATATATACAGGGTCCGTCAGAACAAGCGCATGTTTTTCAAAATAATGCTACGCTCAAAGTAATTTCAGTAAAAAATGTTTTATTATACCAAAAAATGCAGACGTATATGCAGTTTTTTTATATATGGAACAAAATTTAGGTTTTGAAAATAATGTCATACATATGGCTCATATCGCGTTTTGGGGACATTCCGTGGCCTCCTTGCTCCCTTGACTTGAGAATATGCAATTTTTTTTGGTGGGGTCACTGGGTCACATAAAATCAAAAGTCTACCAATACAAATCACGAACCCTTGATGAATTGAAAGACGAGATCACTCAAGTGGTGAGAAAATTTTCGAGACAGATGCTGATTGACACGATAGGATTGTTTTGCTAGTGCCAACACCCCTACTTCAAGGGCGTCATATGCCTGACATTATTTTCAAAACCTAAATTTTGTTACATATGAATAAACTGCATATGCAAATGCAATTTTTTATATAATAAAACATTTTTTAGGTACTGAAATTACATTGAGCATGGCATAATTTTGAAAAACATTCGTTTGTTCTGACGGATCCTGTATAACTAGGTATATTTTTATTTAAAACGTAAAACACATTTACATCATGTACCTATATAATATAATTTATCTACATTCTACGTGCAGTTTATTAATATAAGTTCTAATAGTATGCATTATGTATTATACAGTACTTAGGTGTAAAAACAAAAAAGTAACAAAATTTTTTTATACATTATTATTGAGTATTATAGTTACTAGTTATAGCCTATAATAATATATTAATAACTTTCAAATTAATGATTAATGACATTGTGTTGCAAAACATAGTACCTAGTAAATCAAAACAATATAATAAAACATATCTAAGTCTCATAACTCAGAAACAAAATACATAAAACATGCTTATATTGATATTTCTTAACAAAATAAATATTAAACAATATAATTATAAATAATTGTAAGAGAGTAAAATACTTAATTCATATAAAAACCGTATTATTGTAAGCTAAAATGAAAAAAAAAAAATGTTTATGAAAAACTCCAATATAAATCGATAATATTTGTATATAATTATAGTAAGAATAATTATAGTTGGAATACATTATTTCGGACAAAATAATTGGAGGGGTAGAAAATGTGAATTATAAAAAGTGGAGTTATGCTATCCCACCGTATCCCTCCCAATTCGACCACTGGAGATAATTAATTAATAGTAAAAATTAATGATTACTTAGTACCTTATATATACAGTTGGTTGAAGTTTCTACACAGTGGCTTCTTATAAATGAGGCAAAGTGCAGACCCACGCAGTATACTAAATTGGCCCATATTATGGGTATGCCACTGTATACCTATATAAACGTACAGTGGCGCATATTATTTGCTGTAATGGGTGTCAAAATTGTTCACGTGTCATGAGATAACCACCATCATCAAAATATAAAATAAAATTTGTTTTAATCAATTTGTGAGGTAAATTAGTATAATAACTAATGGCCAATAGGTAGCTATTATTTTAATTATAATTATGCAGTACTTACTACTGTTCGCCTCATAATAAAATAATCCATCAGTCAATTTATTATCAGTCAATCGCCACCCACCACCCATTTTTAAAGGGGTGTCGACCGATACACACCTGCAGTAAAATCCTTTCGTGCATCACTAAATACGTATATGTTTAAGTATAATATTTAAGGGCCCATTTAACTTCCATTATTACTTCAAGTCCGAAAAAACGCGTGTCACCCTCACCCGTTTTTCAAGAGCTGCTGCGTCCAAATGTGAGACGTATTACGATTTATGACACCATCAAATGCCTACCTACAATAGTTGTTATCGCCTCATCGGACATACATATATATTATATTAATTATTTTCAGATTCCTCAGTTTTTACAGGTAAATACTTGGACTAGGACCTAACCATAAAACTGTTATTAACAATTATTGTTGTAAAGCTGACCCGTTCATTGCACGGGCTACGTCGTCTGTCATGTTTTGTTCAAAGTTGAGCTCAGTCCAACTCAGAAAAAATTTTCTTGCTAATGAGTGATACCATGGTTATACAATTCAAGAAGGCCAATCAGATACCGTAAGATAAAATGCACTCACGATAATACAAACTAGCTGTGAACCAGGCTTGATTGCACGACTCCATTTACCGCGAGCTTATATCTAATAATAAATAATATGTAGGTATTATAAGTAAAATCCAAAACGATATCAATTATCAAAGATGATTATCGCCTGTTATAATCGTTACACTATAAATACAAAAAGTACAGACGTACAGCGTCATATTAGGTACCTATAATATATAAATTATTATTAAAAATAATGATAAGTCAATGATAGGAGTATGTATAAAAACTGAAACTTTCATACATGTTGTGTCAATCCTAAATGTCAGTTAAATTTCGACGTGGATACTGGATACGTTATATTTATTACCGTGATTTTTTGTAAAATATGGAAGTAATAAAGTCAAATAAAGGTGGGAATAAAATTTGTTGGATTGGATATACGTTTATAATGAAACATCAAGGACGTAAACGAATAACGTGGAGATGTTCAAAATAACGTTCATTAAAATGTAGCGGAACAATTTACACGGACTTAGAGATTGGACATCCTCAAATTGGAAAAGTCCATAGTCTATAGTCCATAGTCCATACAAGCTGATAAACACGAGGTAAATAACATTTTTATAATGAGAAAATAAAACAGATTATAGGTTTTATTTTACTTTATTATATTTTACGTCTCAAAGAATATTCGGATGCTAAAAAGAGGTTACTTAACTTCCATAGGTTATTGTGTGCATGTTTACATGCATATTTTGAAATTTTAAATGCATATAAATCTGGTCTTTGTTTATAAATTTATAATTCTACCTACTTAAATACAGTATAGCTTTGCTGTATACAGTAATTAGTAGGTGTGTAATATTAGTGCAGAAATTATTCGAATACCTACGACAATTGTTTGTGCATATATTGTTCACATGTTCAATAAATTAACTCAAAGTAGGTTTACAAATAACATTAATATATATTTTTTTATGTATATTATATCCCTATACCTAAATATTCAGTCGAAAATTAGCAATGTGACTTTTGTGCACATTAGATAATCCATAATATAATGTTCGATTTCGATAACGATAAGGTATCGATATGATTTAAAGTATTGTAAAAAGCCACATTTCACACTGTTGTGTTGTGTGTGTTAAAGATACCTCATGTAATACCTATGTTATAGATTACAAAATATATTACATGCTAATCAAGTCTTACTTTTTTTTTACGAACAATTTAAGCGTGAGCAATTGTCGTATTCGAATAATTATTGCTGTCAAGCGAGCCTGTCTCATTTTTGACGAGATACCGTTCAAAAAAGATAATATAAATATTTGGTTATACAATTTCAGTTGGATTTTTTTGGTAGGTGAATGCCATAAAATGTACATATAATATGAAAGAAACTGCAAAACAAACTAAGATAAATCCAACGGAAATATATGCCGAAAATGTCAAAACTTTAGATCCAGAATCACAAGCTTGAGTTCCATCTGAACCTATAATGAAACGAACAATACATAATCAAAGAAAAACGAATCATCCAGCTAGTGGAACTAATATAGTGGGAGAGTGGTGTACCGTGTACAACTGGAAATCCGGATAATAAAAGATTACTTTTGGTTGACGATGGTGACGACGATGACGAAGATAGGATAGTTATTTTTGCAACCGACGAAGGACTTCAAAATTTATCCAAGTCTACTGAATGGTACACGATGGACGGTAATTTTGCTTTGTTGCCTAAAGGTTTTATGCAGCTTTATGTAATAAGAATACAAATTAATGGTATTTTTGTTACTGCCGTTTATTGTTTGATCACTAAAAAAACCCAGTCTACTTATGAGCGAATGTTAAACTGTTTACTGGAGAAATGTGCAGAAAAGAATATTTTTCTTGACCCGATATACCGATATACGTACATGTAGATTTTGAAAAAGCAGTTATCAATGCTATAAAAAAAGTTATAGGCGAACAAGTAGAAGTGAATGGTTGTTTTTATCACCTTACTCGAGCAACACATCGTCAACTTCCAAAAATGGGATTAATAAATGATTATAAATCAGACGAAGAATTTTCTATATTTTGCCGACAATTGGATGCATTAGCATTTTTACCATTATGTGATGTAGCTGAAGGAATGGTATACTTAAAAAGTATTATGCCAGAAAATGGTTCAGCTATATTAGAATATTTCGACAATACTTATGTGACTGGAACATTCAGAAGTATTAATTCGTCAAAAAATAATTGCATACGCTTGCGGAATTTTCCACCCTTATTTCCACCTCACGTATGGAATGTACATAATATAACATTAAACGACGATAATCTGACTAATAATGAAACTGAGGGATGGAATAATAGATTTTCAAAGTTAGTGGGACATTGCCATCCCAGTATATGGGTATTAATAATGAAAATTCGTCTGGAGGTGGCAAATGACGAAACAAAATTGGCTCAGAGTGCGTTGGGGACATTATCAAAAAAAAAGAAACGGAAGATTTATGCAGATTTACAAAATAAATTAAAAAATATATGTAAAGAATATTCAAATGGGGAAAGAGATATCCCAAATTTTTTAAAGGCTATAGTATATATACTATTCGATATTGTTAATTTGTATTTTACTGCTATTCTATAGGTACTTGTTTTTTTTCAAAACTTATTTATAATTTTTATTTGACATTTTTCACCTGCAAATTATTTTCAATAATATTGTGTAATTATTTTATTATTTATTTTAAAAACATTAATTGTGATTTTTAGACAACAAACATTTTTTACTAAATGGTATAGCATAATATATACTATACGATATTGATATATTTTTTTTTATATAACTGATTTTTGGATTAAAAAAAACATTTTTGGCGTTTTTTTACTCGTGTCGATTTTTACCGTGACGTTTTTTACTTGACGTAAAAACGGAAACATTGAAACGGTAACAACGGAAAAACCGTGTCGTTTTTTTTTTTGTGTCTTTTTTCCTAGATTCAATCCAAACTGAATGTAGTTTTTGAGATAACAAATTTCGTGTATTGAGGTATAGTCTAAGAAGAAAAATATGAAATACATTTTCTGTTTAGTCTAGTACCTACTTGTTAATTATTGTAAGTACTTAGTACATATATTATATTATTAATAATACATAAAGTTTGACAACTCATAAATTATTTGTACGAATTTCGCATACCTAACCCTGATTTTTACCTATATGAAAATATGAATATATACTGTGACATGGACATAATCATAGGTTATAACAGCTGATACTTACATTAGGTATTATAGAATATAGATATATAGATTATATAATATAGATTTGTCAGATATACAAAGATACACAATATAATTTCTTACTGAACAAAAATAATAGCCAACACGGGCAAAGAAAAGTTGACTCCAGTATCACTCCTAAGCCTCCTCTCACTTGAACCATTCCTGATCCTCTTAAATATACTATATATATATATTAATATTATATATATTTTAATACTTATAGTCCAGTAAAATAAGTAAAATGTTGAAACTAATCTTCTGAAAGCTGAATATTGGTACCACGAGTACCTAGAAATATTTAATTACTAATACACAGTCCTGGCACCAATCACTTGTGTGTAGCTCCCTAACCCTTCATATACCATTTATTTAGGCATTTCAATAATTTAGATACAATTATTTGTAATAAATATAAAACAAGGTAGGTTGTAGGTACCTATTGCGCCTATCAACTATGTATAATAGTAGATATCTACCTATAGTTACACAGGTACATTTTGATGTGAAAATCTCGTTATATACCTACGCATAAAGTTTTTAATTAAGATTTAAGTTAAATTTTGATTGCCTAGCTTTAACTGGAACATTTGAATTCTTTATTCTAGTTATCCCTAATCAATGTAGTAGTCAGTAGAAACTAAAAAACTACCAGCTAGGTACACATCATTGAAATTCGACCGACCGTCGATGCATATATATAATCATATAAATCTATCGATAGGTATATAGATACCTACCTATATAATAACATATATTATATATGTATATAGACATAGCAAAACTAATTTTCTACTTACCGGCAGAATCGATAATTATGTATTGACGTACAGTAAAAATATAATAATATGATAATATATTAATATGCGCAAGCGATTAGAAACCGTGATCGGTGGGGGGGGGGGGTGAGCATCGCATCGGCGAGGTCGGCTTAAATGCTAGAAATATTATGCCCATCTTTATGTTATAATATTATATTGTGCATCCTATAATATAAATATTATGGATTATATTATGCATAGTCGTTTATCAAGGTGCCCAACAAATAACAATAATAATAATATAATACGACCTATGCGGCTATACCTGTGGTGCGTAGTCGGACGGGTCGATTTACAGAAACCTGTTGTCCGTCTTTCGTGTGAAATGCACGAAAAACGCATTCGGGCCTAATCGCAGGAAATGGGAAAACGCACGGGCGGCGGGCGCATCCGTCTCCACGACATAGGCATTATAATGATGCTGCAGTTATAGGTATATATTATATATGATGCATATCGTAATATATTATGTGCACATGTATAATACCTATAATATATAACAAGACGGCGATTTCGTAACGACGAAGAGTAGTCGATAGGAATCTGGTTTTATGCCGGGTTTGTTGAACTGCCCGAAAAAACCGTCTTCGCGGCCCCAGGGTCAAGGTTAATGCGTCTCCTATATATTATATTATATTACCCACGATGCCATCATATAGGTGCACGCGCCTGCTATTATATCAAGAAATGTGCGTGTATAGGCCTATAATATGTTAGTGCGAACGACATATATGTATAGGCATATCAAACATGTAGAGATGATGAGGTACTCGCGCCGGTGGGATATACCTAGGTAGAAGTGTTTTATACTTGGGCATAATAATTACGGTAGGTATGCCTACTTGGCACGTGCAGCTCGCTGACTAGCTATATAAGCGCGACGATCGGGTGCTTGTGGTTTTTATTCGCCGACACACTCGATTGCGCGAACTCGTACAAGATGGGCAAGTCCACCGGAGTGTTCGTCTTTTGCACCGTAAGTATAACACAATACCTATACCTACATTTATTGTATTTTATATAAAGCCGATTATCATTGTTCATTTAATTTATTGCCAGTCAATCATAGCTACCTATATAAGTTATACTATATAAAAGTCTACAAAATAGATATTATATAGAGTTAAAATTTTGGGGAAGCAAAGTAGGTACCTATAGGTATTCCTCGTATCTCGGACACTTCTTTTACTGACACTTATGCCTATAATTACTCCTATATAATAAATTCATATTTATATAATATTAAATAATAATAATGATGCTAGCCCTAAGTGTCTATATATTAGAATCTTGCAGACGTCTGATACTCTATAGGTGGAATACTGGCATGAATCATGATCTACGAGAACTTATGATGGGGTAGTAGGTATTTATACATTATATTCTGAGGAAATGTATTTACAAGATAATCAACAAGTGATGGATCGTAGGTATTCATCAAAATATTTCACATACATCCGTAGACTGTGGAAAAATCTTTATATTTACACCCAAAAAAAAAAATTCTAAAAATATCCGATAATGAATCCACCAGATCGTATCCGAATATATTTTTAAAAACTTAAATTTCAAGTATTCAAAGTTTGAATTTCAAACTAACAACGTAAAAAGAGCCAACTAACAGTTTTGAATGAAATATCCAAAAACCAAAAGATAAAATATTCAAAACAGATTGATTAACACGGTAACTGCAATGATTAAGTATAAAACTAAAATATATTACCACAGAATAGATATTACCTGCTCAAAGTTTTTGAAGACAGTGTCTATACACCTATGCATAAAATATAGTACGCACCTATGTATGGCTAAATTTGACAGAAACTAATAATTCCCACTCTCGTAGACCATATTTTGGCAATAATCTCAAATTATTATATTATTATTATTTATCGGTACATAATACGTACCTACTAGCTATATAGTGTTATATTATTTATCAGAGGAATACTTAGAGGGCGTGCAGGAGGTGCATGGAACCAGAGCCCTTAAGCTGTGTTTTATAAATGGGGCCCTTGAGCCCCTAATCGGCTTAATCAACAAGTAGCAACTGAAACTTTATAAGGGGGCCGAAAAATTAGGTGCACCCCTGTTCTTAAATACATAGATACCCTACTGCTATTTATCCTTTACAGTAAAGGATGATTTAGAAGTATTACTTGTTTTGTAAATGGACTATTACGTACATTGTACATGTATTAGGTACATTATTAATTACAAATGAGTATTGACTATAGGTCAAACCTAACCTATGTATTATGGAATATAAGATGCGAACCGACTTAAAGGTCAATCATCATTATTGGTTCAAGTATACAGTGTGTTAATGTGTGTTATGGTATAGTCATTTAACACTATTAACAGTATATTATACAATATACTGTTTTGGACTCGAATTTTCTCAAATATTATTTCAACGTCATATTATATAATTTGTAATCAACCCGGCAGGTTGCAGTAGCCATGATCGCAGTCACCGAAGTACCAATTGCTACGGACGCGTTCCTGGAGCCATTCGCCAGCCAATTGATCGCGAAAAAAATGTTACTCAAACACGGATTCGCCGCACCTGCACCACCGTCCGGCCAAACGACGCAGTACATCTATTACGGTGGCCAATATCAACACCACCCGCAGCCGCGGCCGTTACCGTCCCAGCCCCAACCACAGGTCAGCTACCCGGCTTACGGTCCACAAACGCCCAGCTACCCGTCGTACGGTCCGCCGGCCAGTTACAGCGGATACAGCGAACAGGCCGCGACTTACGTCAAACCGGCACCGGCGTATGTCCCGCAAACGCCCAGCTACCCGTCGTACGGTCCGCCGGCCAGTTATAGCGGATACAGCGAACAGGCCGCGCCCGTCGTCAAACCGGCACCGTCATACGGGTCGGTCACTTACGTCGGATACAGCGAACAGCCCGCACCTGTCGTCATCAAGCCAGTACCGTCGTACGGCCCGCCGGCCAGTTATGGCGGATACAACGAACAGCCCGAGCCCGTTGTGAAACCGGCGCCAGCTCCGGCTCCATGTCCACCAGCTAGCCAGCCGGCCGCACAAGTCGACTTCTCCAACTACGCCGTTCACGGTGGACACGGTTTCAGCAACAATAACGGGGGTTATGGAAAATAATATAGACAGATAGACGACGACGATGACAATAATATTTATAGTAATAATAATAAAAATACCACCAATCATGTATTATGAACTATGTATAAGTTTAAAGAATTAAAAATTAATTTAATAGTAAAAAAATGACAATGTACAAATAAGGTTTTCGTTATTTATCAATCAATTACCTACGTAAAAAAAAAAAAAAGTACAAAGTAAATTTGACTAGTGTTGTCAATGGTTTCTAAGCGTTTCTCAATTGATCTTTGGCACCACGACGTTTGGCGTGTTTCCGAACGAAAACCCTGTGATTCTCAATTTTTTTATCGTATCAATTTAAGTATATCGTGTGCGCAAAAGGATCTGCTATTAAGAAAAATCTAAGGGAATAAAATATTCTTAAAATTACCCCATAAAGTCGACAGTCTTATTATTTTCAGAAAAAACCCCAACTAAGTGGAAAGACGTTCTTGCACAAGAATACTTCAAATTAAACATTTACTTCACAAATTTATGTCTTATTGATTCTTCTAGAGCCAAAATCTTACTACCATTTGAGAAACACTGATCTAATTCAATTAAATTCTTTTACAATATTTTTTTTAAGTTCTTAACATTATAAATATATATATTTTTAAGACAATTATAACAAATAAAAACACTTCACATAATAAATAATTCACAATAATAATAATAATAATAATAATAATAAAAAACAGGATTTTTATTTTATTGATTTTTATTGACTAGTATTTAGTATTTAGTAAGTACAGAAATAAAAACAATTCCATTCATGAAATGTTCAACAAACAGTTTTGCACATCAACACTATATAAACAACAAAATCAAAAAAATTAAAAATTGGGTTTGTTTCCTTTTTAATGAACAATACAAATTCCAAATTTATATTAAACCTAAACTTTATTCTTCGAATAATTATAAAAAATGTAAAACAAGTAAGTAGAAATTCTTAGTCATAAGAATTTTTCAACATAGCTTATTAAATAACTAAATAAAGGATTTAAAACTCTTTTATGTTTGTATCTATAGTTATTTACTATCTATTTATAATTTATTGTTCAAGTAATTTTGTAATAATGTTATATCTTGTTCGAAATATCAATAATTCTGGATAATTAACAAGCAATGATTTAAAAATATGAATGATAAATTTAATATTTCAACACCAATAAATGCTGTACTTTTATTAAAATTGTTTATGGTTTTAATACATAAAATATGTAATACTAAATATTATAAAAAACATGACAGAGTTCCAAATACTTTACCTAACCAATTAATGTAATACATATGTACAATCATGTTGTACAAATATTTACAAATGATAACTAAGTATTTTTTTTTATCTATAATAAATCAATCGAAATAAAAGCAAAGTTAAAAAAATTTATGAATAACATAACTTAGTCTTTATGAAAGAAAAATATTATTACATAATATGCATGGGAAAATTTACATGGTTTAAAAACTGAAAGAAAGTATGAATTTAAATAAAGAACAAATTTTCCTAAATATATTTTGTAACATCCAATATTTTTAATTAAAATTTTAGATTTAATATTTTTCTCATATATAAGATAAATTATGTATAATGATAATTGTCTTCCATTAATTTCAACATTCATTTTGAGTAAAATTTTAAAAATAAAAATTAAAAGGCACATTTAAACGAACACAATTATAAACATGCATACCAAATTCGCCATGGAAAGGCTTATACAAATTATTACATGCACACACAAATACAAACATATTAAATTATACATACTTAAATACTTACATACATACATACATACATACATACATACATAGAATATATACATGTGTGTGTGTGCATATACTATTGTATAATATATGTATGCAAGTACGTATGTACACATAAAATATTAATAAAAATACATCTAACACGAGATCTTTAAATTTAATTGAACATTTGTCTTTTAATTGTAGAATTTAATATTTTATTAGTAAAAAAAAAATATTATATTACAAAAATGATTAAGGGTGGGAAAGGGACTTTATTAAAATTATATTATAATTAAGTATTAAATATATACTGTATAAAAAATACATATTTGTCATAATAAACTTACAATATATGCACCATAGGTTCTAAAATTGTGATTCGGCAGCTAAGGATATTTAAATTTGTGCAGTACATTATAATATATTTATAAAAAACTCCAGAAATATGAAAAAGGTATAACATTAGTTATAAAATGCAACAATGATTAGAGTATCAGATGGTAACTACATAAAAAAAACAACACAAATTCAATATAATAAGAAAAAAGTAAAAATTTAAGTCTTTGGCACTGAAAAATGAAAATAGCAAGAAAATATTACAATAGCTTAGTTATAATCAAAGTTTCCTGGCACTTTTGTGTGTTAAAAATAATAACTATTACTATCCATTTCTAAGAATACAATTTATCAATTAATCACAGATAAAAAAAAAAGAATAAAAATCTCAATATAATTAGTTAAATTTGAAAGTGACCATTATGATCATTGTTAGTTGATTCATCATTGATTGGTTCAGCTAACATTTGTAAATGTTCCAAGTGATCTAGGTCAATCTGATCAACAAGACCCTGTCTAATGCTTTCTTCATTGGTGAAGAAGTCAGCATCAAATGCGTTTGTGGAATTTAATTCTTTCACAAAATTATTTTGGTTATCCAATTGATCTCCATTAGAAAAATCTACATAAGACATAAACAAAATGTATTAATCAAGAATACTGAGGTAAATGTTATGTGAAGTATTTTAGTTTTCAAATTAATTTAGCAAGTACTATTTTTTAAATAAAATTAACATTGAAATGAATTTGCAGAGTACATTTATGAAATTTTTCTAGATTACTTTACATTATATTTTTTGTTATTATTCGATAAGTAAGCTTTAAAAAATCATTTTAACATTTTACTTTTAGCCAGGAGTTTTGCTAACTATTTTATTTCACGACAGATATTTTTATTACAAATGCAAACTTTACTTAATTAACATAAAGATAACCAAATACAAACAAAACATATGTTTAGCATATCTAACAAATAATTGAAGTTATCTGTCTGATAAACTGCACCAAATATGTAAATCTAACAAAATAGTATTAATAATACAAACTATTACCTGTAAGTATAATGTCAGGAATACTGGAAGGAGTATTAGGTGTTGTATGGGTTTGGTTGGGAAATTGGAGAGACTGTGATGGTGAAGTACTAAAATATCCCAAATCAGCTGTCATTTCTGAATTCACATATTCCTCATTCTAAAAAACAATATATAAGTGTCTAGGCCAGTAACAAGTAGAATATATAAATGTATGAATGCATGTACATATTTACCTGTTGCAAGTATGTGTTAGTGGGAGAGCCTATGTATTCCAATCCTGTAGATACAGGACTATCGAGCTAATTAAAAACACAAATAAATAAAAAAATTAAGTTTAGTTAGTTTTTAAAAAAAGGATTTTAATATCAAGAAAATTGTTTAGAAAATTACCAATAAACATGCAGTTATCTAATATCAACATTAGTATTTATATTATGTAAACACAATAGATATGCAAGGTACCTACTAAAACAACCCTTATTTTTTTTAATTAATTTTTTGTTATTGATAAGCAACTAGAAAATATAATGTGTACCATATAACTATATAAGGTACACATTTTACAATCTATTTTTGACCATTTTACCTGGATTTGGGCAGTTATCCAAGCTGATGGATTTGAATCTTTTAGCGATTGCATCACCTGATTCCAGTCCAGCTTTATGATAGCGGAACCAAAATATAATTAACTGTTTGATATTTCAAGTAAAGCAAAGGTCTAGTGGTATTTTAGCATAAGTTTTATGTTGTGCATTTATTTCATTATTGTTATATAAAAACACCTAGATGTGTTGTTTCCATCTTATTAATGCATAATAGGGAAAATTTATGTTAAGAAGAATCCGTTTTGCACTGATCTTATAAATAATAGAGTAAATTAACCAAATGTGAGACTTAAAGATAAGAATATTATCTAGAGCGCCTCAATAGGTGTTTTTGATATTTTAATATCGAAGCAAGTTATGAGAATTTTAAAATTATTAAATTAGTGAGTGATACTCCTTAACTTAATATTATGTTCACCACCAATTGCCATTAATAACTTTTGAACCCATTATACTATTTTTTTCTAAAATTTTAAATCGTTAACAAAATTACAACAAATATATTTTAAATTCAGTAATTTCCTTCTTTTTTTTTGGGGGGGGGGGGAATTTATAAACATTATAGGTAATCAAAATTGATAATTTTAAAGTATTTAAATATATAATTAATGACTGGACTTAACAGAATTAATAAGTATTAAATTATATTAAAAATTCAATATAAAAAATAGAACAGAACAAACACAATATTTGAACACCAATTAAAATTAAAAATCAAGTCCAGAATTATTACCTATTTTATATTTATAATAACAAAAAAAATATGACAACAGGTAACAATCATTTTTGTGACATATGTTAAGTGTTATTAAGCATTAGAGTAGGAACTACAATGATTGTTTTACTTACCATCATATCCTTTTTAATATAAGCATAAACCAAAATAAATTATAATTAATCATACTGATTAATAAATCTAAATTCTAGTAAAGTTGTTTTATAATTTAGATAATTTATTTGATTTATATTCAAATAAAAATTTAAAATAATTTTTTTTGATTTGTTATTACTATAAAAATACTGTATAAAACATCTTGATTCATAGGCTCACCATAGAGAAATTTTCAAAATGGTGTTGGAGATTGTTGGTTTGCGTCAGATTTGCATAAAAATCTTTTTGCGTTTGATAGTTTTGATGTTGATTAGTACTACTGACTGAAGAATTACTAGGAGAGGATGGGCTTTGTGGACTGCCACACAATGGACTGGAACTTCCATACTAAAAATAATAAACAATTTAGTATATTACACATAATATATTTAATAATTATATATTATATATATATTATATATATATTACATAAATATTATACAATACAATATTGAATGTCCGTATAAATTCGATAAATGTTGATGTAAATATTAAATACATTATAAAATAATTAAAAATAAATTTGTTTAAGTTGTAATAAAAAAATGTTCTTAGTCATTTTACATGACTGTAATTTACGAATAATTATTATGTTTAAACTTAAAAATCTAACTTGAGCCACATTTAGTTCCATTGAGAGCTGCAGGATTATTATCACTGGTCTAGCATATAATTGTTTATCACCCTAAGATAATAAGCAGGCATTTTCAGATTTTCATTTTCTAGAATTAATATGTGTGAAATCCATTGAGTTAAAAGGACTACCAACTGAGAATGCATACAAGAAATCTTTAAACATGTGTAAATTAATAATTAATAACCATGATAATAATGATGTAGAAATCAAATTGATACAAGGAAATTCAGAATTTTCAAATAGAACATCTGAAATAACAAGGTTATAAATATATTATGTGTCTCGAAGTTTGAGTAATAAGAGTCAGGAGCATACATACGGTTTTGTCGGCTTTACTCAACTAAAACTTAATGGTGGTATAGCTCAATTTTATAGTGTTAAAACGATAATTTTGTTTATAAAATATTTTACTTTATTTTATATTTTAAATAAAATAAAACATTCTGAAAATTAGAGTCAAACTATAAAAACTCAAATAATTGTTATTCAAAGTCATAAATGGAATGTATAATAGGCACTAAATAATTAAGCCAGTGTGATACTTATATGTAAAATTGTACATATTTACATCAACTAAAAATAATAATATACATACTTGAATTGTAAGTCCTGGAGATGATTGTGGACTTGGCCTGTTAGATTGTTGATTTCTATATGATCCTAATGTGTTTATATTGTTAAGCTGGGAATTTCCTATGTTTAACTGAAATCACAACAAATGTTAAAGTATATACTATACATAAATGTTTTGATATGAAAACTTACATGTGAGGAATTTATGTCAGTTTGACCATCAATAATACCACAGGACTGGTGAGTTTGTTGTTGTGCTGGTGACAATGGAATATGCTGATACATAAGTGTTTGTACAGGGTTCATTTTGATGCCATTCATTTGGCCAGTTACACAGTTCATACTTGAATTTTGACCTAACATTTGCATTTTAATGTTGTTGTTGCAGTTTTCTCCTGAATTACCATTTCCTGGACTATTATCTACAGTAAATCCCTGTAAGAAAAAAGTTTATATATAGATATAAATAATCATCAATATACTTCACACATTTTTAAATGTACTTAAATTTTTCTGTCTAGTATCGTGCTGATACAGGCAAAGTAATTTTAAATTTGTAAGCAAAACAAAATATATAAACAAACTTACATAATACATAAAAAAAGTATTAGGTACATAAATTAAAAAAATATATTAAATGAATTAAACTGCGTGCAACTAACCTTACATGTGCGTTGTAACCTATGGTTCATAAAGTAAGGAACACTAAGGTGATTCTGCAATCATATCAAGGTACTTAAAATGAATAACCAAATATCTAAATAATTCTTAATAAATAAAAGAAGAATCAGTTGCAAAGCAAAACATATGTTTATTAAATATATACTTTTAAAATAAAATTGTCAGGATGTCAACACATAATTTGTTTTCTCTCTCTGACACATGCACAATGTGGTAAATTTGCAGTCAACAGAACCAACTTTGTGTTTATAGCTTTAGTACTAGAGTGAATTGAGGTATCGTCAAATTTGAATTTTAATATTTAATCTGTGTTCTTATTTTAGATATTTAACAATAGTAAGATATGAGTATTTTTAAATTGTAACATTATAGAAACTCATACTTCTCTTTAAAAGTGAAATATCATAAAATAGCCAACTTAAGAAAACAGATAATGTTCTCAACTTTCAGTTTGAAATTAGTTCAAATCACTTTAATACTAAAGTTTACAACAAAAGTTCAGCTAAATACAAATTGGCTATATTACTAAATTGGTGCAAAATTGATAACATTTTATGAAACCATGCATCACAAAAATAAGCAAGCAATAAAAAAAAAAAAATAAAAAAAATAACTATCATAAAGTTTGAGCACATGACACATTTTCAGATATAAACTATAAACAACTCTAAATTTGAAAAAAAGAGAATTAAAGCAAACAAATATTTTCTATAAATATCTAGTGAGGTTTGAATGTATCAATTTAGCATAACAAATGTTGGCTACCAAAAATAACTCAAGCGATCTATCTACAAAACAGAAAAATGAACATGTCTTAAAATCTATCTGGGATGAAATTTTCTGAAGACATTTTTTTGAGTAACTCACTGGCAACACAATGTCACAAGTGACCACAGTAGTTTGGTTAGGAGAATCAGGTGGTGGTGAACTTGTAAATGAAAATCGTGTAGGTGGTGTACGGCTGTTAATTGATACTGGGGATAGGACACTTGGACTCTGGCTCGGAGTACCTTGAGAGCCTTGAGAACCTTGTGGACTACACCCATCTGTCGTTAGTGGACTCTGCTGAAACAACCATCTAATCTAATCACATACTATCAAGGAACTAGGTTCCTTCTTAATTTATGTATAAAAAGATCTAAATTGTTAATTTTGAATACATGTAGTATTGTAGTTAGTACCTATTAAATATGCTAAAAAGAAATAAAAAGAACAAAACAATTTAATATGATATAATATTGATCTTACGTTGCTATTATAAGGAGACGATAAATTATACTGGTCATCCTGATCAAGAGGGGCATGGATCGGCTGAGAAAATTGAAAATTAGTAAGGTCTGGTAATGAACCAGTATTGTTACCAATGGGTATTTGAACAACACCTGGTTCTTGTTGAGTGGTAAAAACGCTAGAAAAATAAATAATAAAAATTTTTTTTATGCCTAAAAATAAAAAAATAATAGCTTACTGAATTCCAGGAACTCTAGGTACGTCACAACAAGATCTAGGTCTTTTATCTGGTGATGCTGACAAGTACCTTTTCTTATCATATTGCTGGCTATCAATCAATGCTAAATAAAACAAATATTATAAATGTTAGTGAAATTATTTAAGAAAAAACTAAAATCAGTTCCTTGGTGGAAGTTGTCCGTTACTAGCGGCAAACTGTTATTTCTATATGAAAATCGAATAGGTCAACGTTTACATTTATACTGAGAACGTCAATAAACAGTATTGGCATTGTCTATTAATACTCACGACGACGCGCGTAGCCTTATTTCAGGTCATGAAAAAATGTCTAATAATAACAATAATAACTTTGTTACAGACAAATCTTTCTTAATATTACAATTCAACTCCAATGGACTCAACAACAATGTCCATGAACAAACTATTTTTATTAACAACCTCATTGATATTACCCTAATAACAAAAATGCACTTCATGCAATATGTTTATGTTCATATCCCAGGAGTCAGGACCAAGGTTTTATATAATAATCAAAAATTCAAAACTAACCACTCAGAACTGCAATACAGAGTTATGCTATTTTTGTTAAATCCACAATTATATTTCATCCTTTACCTAGCTTTAGTTAAAATTTTGTTTCCAGAACACAGCCCCTTTCATTTTAGATTTTTTTTTAAATACATATATTAAGTACGAAAATTATTGAAAAGCAGAGAACTAACTATTGTTTCAATTTGCAAACCTTCAAATAAAACTATAACCATTTAGTAGATTTATTTAAAAAAATAATTACAAATTCATCATTCCATGACCTTGTAAGTTATCTAACGAATATTTCTTCTAAAGATCTATTATCTCTGGCAAAGGCATAGCTAAGAATTTTATTAAGGGAAGGGTACAATCAAATACATTTTTAAATTTTTTCCTCATCTAAATTTTCGTTCAACATTAATTTATTTGTAGATCTTGGTCTCTGGAAAGCAATATAGACATTACGTGTACAATGTGTACATATTAGTAGATCCTACATCGCACTTTCTAGATCAGCAATTGTACACAGATATAGAGAGCTTTTGATTACGTGCGGCACGATGGCCTTTTGTAAAAGCTTAAAAATGTCTTCCTCCTCCTTATGACATCATAACGATGAAGCCATATATTTTATAAAAAAATTCACAACCACTCATTCAATATTTTACCACCCCCTCCTCCGCTTCAATACTGGATAATCTCCAAGGACTAAGACGCTTAAAGTGCAACTAGTGCAGCAGTGTCGTGATCTGTTAAACGATTTTATAATAATAAAAAATAATATATTAGTAAGTGTCATAAATGGGTGTCTCCTTTCATCAAAAATGTTTATCATCATGTCATATTTGTTACTTTTAGCATATATTATCTGTATAGTCTTATTGTATAAAACGATACAAATTGATACACTACGATTAAAAAAAAAAAAAAAAATGTAATAATGTAATATTGGACCTGGCTTACTTCTGCGCTGAGAGCCAGGACTGTGTAGGTGGGCCAACGATTCAGTAGAACTGCTCTGTGACACACTCTGATGTAAAGCTGAATCTGAATGAGTACGCCTCCAGCTGGTATCAGGTGGAGGAGGTGATAAATAAGGTCCGCTAGAGTAAGGGGACTTATCAGCCGATCGTTTTTCTGATCGCATTGGGCCTACTGAACCAACACTACGGCCACGCTCTCGGTAACCAACTGATCGACCTCGGACTTGTTGATTAGGATTAACAACGACTTCTTCACAACCATTAGCCAGTAACTGTAAGTATTATATTATATTATAATTATTATTATTATTATTATTATTATTATTATTATTATAAGATCAAATCAAAATCATTGATAGAATAAAAAGGAAGAGACTAAGGAATAAGTGCAATCAATCATTTCTAGAGCATTTCAGCTTATTCAATCACTATCACTATGGTATTAAGCAGTAAGGATATGGACATGGAGTTACTATAATAGTAGTATAACTCAGTCCAGACAAATTTTACATTTTCGTGTTTTTTTTTTTTATTTCGTGCAAGCAATAATAAATGCGCTCATTATTTATTGAAACTTTTTTTCTATCGGATGATATATAAATATGAAGTTAATAAAAATAAAGGGTGGAAATAAATTTAACACTCGTTGTATATCGCAATGATTAAATGAATATACCATGAGGAAATCCAGTATTTTTTCTTTCGTTCAACGTCGAATTTTATTTTAAATATTTATATATTAATAATTACTATTTTGATTACACAATACACATAAATTAATAGTAATTGCGGATGGAAAAGGCGAGCAACAAAAATACAATTTATATACTTACTAATTTAATTTAACCAATAATTGTATTTATTTTAAAGGAACAGTCTATAGAGTAAAACATTTTTATTTGATTCTGGCCTTCGATTTGGTAGCAATATAAACAAAATATGCCACCAAGACCTTTATGTATATCGTAGTGAGTCTATATTTAGAATTAATTTAAACGGAAAATAATGATTATTGATACCTATAAGCTATAATAGAATACATAATAATGATAGTAAGTAATATTGATCATGAAACATGATTGAAATTTTACTATTTTAGCTATCTAACTATCAAAATTTTAAGAGGTTAGATTACCTACTTAGTGAAAATATAAGTTTTAAATATATTATTTCATTAAATATTTTAACGCAAATTTATACCTTAATTAATTGAAGTACAATAATAAGTTTAATGACACTAGTCACCAATCGTATACTTTTTTATTTTTATTTAATAGTAAATAAAATAAAATCAATTTTAATATTTACAAGTTTTTTTTCAAATCATGCCCAAATTTCTCATATTTCATCCATAAATTGCAAAGTTGAAATATTGTAGTATTATAAATTATAATACTTCATAAACGTCATTATTATTCATTACCAAAACATTGAATAGATATTGAATATTGATATAAGCTGTCGCAGTGATACTGCACGATGTCTATGATACGTTGATACTTATACCAATCAACAAACCTAATATCTTACATTATTTATGATATTTTATTAGATACTAGATACTGGAATTTGGACAGATAACACAATTTTATAAAATTTCTAACCTAAATTTTGAAGTCAAACGCGGACGAGGAATAATCTTCCTGTTTAGTTATATAAATATTTGTAATTGCTGTTTAAGCGATTTATGAACTGACAGACAGTTGTATCGATGTATATATGTTAGCGGTAATGCATGTAATACGTTATTTTATTAAATAACTAGTTATTCTATAAAAATTCAAATATGTTCGTTAATATATAAATTACACGATTTTACTAGTTAATATATAAAATACCGATTGGGTTTTCGTTAATGTATGAAATTTATATCATTAGGTAGATGACCGAGACTGGATTAGATAACATACAAAATTTGTTACCGTTGTTGTTTTATTAATAAAAATAATAAGATAAGATAGTATTGAACCACACCATTTGGCATAGACTAAACTCATTCGTGTGACAGTGTACCGCAATTTAATTTATGCACAGAAAAGTTTATTACGCTTAATGACGTTCCAGATGAAGATATTTGCCTTCGAAAAGCATCCGAATCCCAATCAATTGGTAATGGACAATGGTGCTTTTAATGTACATGCCAACAAAAGTGCACCACAAAACGGTGCACATGTTTAAAAAATAATTTACTTTGTAATTGTCACCCAAAAAGTTCCTGTACTAATAAATAAATAGTAAATTTAAAAAAAAAAATTATACAAATACATTGACGTGAAAAAAAAATTAACATTAATATGTTATATAATAATGTAAGGTGTGTTTGACTTATACTAACATTTGATTTTATAATTTGTAAATTGATTAAGATTTTAATAATTATTCTAATAAATTGATGTGAAATAAATTAATATTAATATTTTATATAATATTGTGAGGCTCGTTTGACTTAATACTATAACATTTGATTTTTTTTTGTAATTTAATTATAACTTTTATTCAATAATAGTTTTAAATACATTAACTAAACCCATATTGTTAGTTTATAAAATATCTAGTTGGTATGTAGAATAGTTATTTATGTAGACTAGTTATTTTATAGAATTACGGAATTTCATACATCAACGCTAACATATATAATATATATAATATATATATATACAGATTTATCGATCACTGCAGCCGCAATTTTAGTGTACAGTACGAATAAACAAATGAGTTGGTAGTAAGAGATCAAAAAGTATGTAGCTTTCATTATAAATTATTTATATCAATGATAAATATTATAAATATTATAACATTTAAAAAATATGTTTATGACATTGTCCCTCCAAACAAACCATAAGCTTATAAGTTTGGTACATACAGAAAAGTGTAAAGAATTATTTTTAAATAAGTGCTGTAGCATTGATTATGGACCTAAATTCGCAATGTTTTTAATATTACTTTTCAATAAAAAAAACTATTGTGATTATTATTTAATTTTAATGATAAAACCATACTAAACTAAGTACTATAATTTAATGTTAAATATAACAAGAACATAAATTTAAAGTTTGAATAGAAAAATAAATTTCAAAATCCATAAACTTGTTTTATAATTAACATTTTATAAATTCTTTTAATATAAATCCAATTTAATTTTTACAATTGTTCATTGTTATTACGCAACTGGTATTATGAGACTTTCCAAAGATTAAACTGTCAAATTTTAAATAATGAAATCAGTATACGCTACGTACTTGCAGAGGTAAGGGGCTACACAGAATTATTTTGTTTTAATCATAACATAAAACACACATTATAAGTATCAAAGTAGAGAATATTTACATTTCATATATTTATTTTATTTTCAACGGTGATTACATTTTAATAGAATTTTCAAAACAAATTCTAAGATAAATCGAAATGTTACCATATGGCATAAGTGCAACTCACTTTTTCATAGTAGGAGAAATATTGGGAGAGCCTTAAGATAATTTCTGCTAAATTAGGCTCACATTAGTGAAATAGTATTATGCTTGAGTTTTGGAATTTTATGCAATCTCATTATGAGTGTTAATACTGTTAATTGTATAAATGTATCTATAATAATTATAAATATCTATCAAGTATAGGTTATAGCATGCATATTATTATACCCTTTACTTTTGAAGTAAAACGTAAACAGTTGCGGCTGGTTCAAACGATAGACCTCAGATAAAAACTGGTATGATGGTTAATTTAAATTATTTTGATGTTCAAACGTATTATCGTACTAAAAAAAAAATAAAAACCAAAATATCTTTGTAAATACATAATTTTATACAATGACGTATCTGTAAACCTTAATGAAAAAATTTTAAAATATATTGTTGAGCTTTACGAAATCACTTAAAAATGATTCTATTCTACGTTTTTTTGAGTGACGATAGTAAAGAAAATTGAAAATATCATATAAAATAACGCTCATAAAAAAAAGTTTTATTTTTAAAGGCTTAAAACGGAGACATTACTTGAAGTGTGTGAAATTAGCCCCTCCCCCACTTGTCTAAATTACACCGGAGTTGTACTGCTTTTCTGCCGCACACCACAAACAATTTCTGTAGGCATAATGTATAATTATAAAATATTCTACGTTAGATGATATTTTAGTATCACATGACAGACGATGTGAGTAGCTTGTGCCGCTTGTGGGTAGTGCGCAAAGAGCATTGATTAACAAGGGTGGCGTAGGGTAAATATAGAAACTTGTTAAATAAATTTATAATAATAATAACAATAATAACAACATTAATATAATTTATATGAGAAACGATTAACGTTAGGATGAATATCGGTAACTGAACTTTAATAACTCTACAAGCACCCAAAACAATATTATAACATTATAGGTACATTGTGCCAATCGCAAATGATTATTTAACATTTTTTTTTTTTTTTTTGCGGTATTTATTTTAGGGATCACGAATCCGACGGCGGTGTGGAAGAGGCGGGTTTCGCGTGCGTCGCGTCCCTTGCGATATTGATTGTGGTGTAGGCAAGCAAAGTTGCGTTCTATGCGGACGCGTGATCACAAGTAGGTCATCCACCGTTACTGCCACCGCCACGATTACCGAACAGACCTGTGTGATGCGTGCGTGCGTGCGCGCGCGTGTCGCCACAGCCGCTCGTACGGCCGATGGGTGCGCGCGCGCGCGCCCGACCGAATGCTGTCCGTCTGTCTCCGCGGAAAATGCACCGACGACGGCACTCCGGAAGTAGGGCACCGCGGGCCACGTGCCAACGCGCGGAAGCGGTGCCGGCTAGAGGCAGGACGAAAAACAAACTATAGTGGGGAAAAAAATAAAGCCGGCCCGGCCTGCTTCCTCTTATTCGCGGTTTAATTCAGGATAAAAACGTTCGGTGCGATAACGTCGCGTGGCCATTATTTTGTTGGCACAATATTATAATACAAATTCTATATGTAAATATGTAAGCATTGCATAACAATAATTATTGTTAATATTACGCGTTAACACGGACGTATGTAGCAATATTATATTATTGTGTATACTACGCGACGATGACGTTGTTGTTGCAAAAATAATAAGCGTATACCCACCCCGTTATACAAGACGCGCGTACCCCAAACGGAATTCGAGCTCGTGGTTCACAAATAATAACGTTTTCCCTGCCAGATTGATACTATAATACGTCATATTATTAATTGCGACTTATTATTTTTATTGATCTTATTTTTACAGTTACGTTATTGTTATTATTTGTGAAATACTATACGTTATAATATTATTATTATTGAGTGTTGTGTGCGCACAAAGATCGATAACGTAGTTGGTTTATTTCACAGAATCATTGCCTACAAATTACAATACCACACTATCTGAATATTTACCAAATTTCGTTTATTTCAATTTTTCGAATGTAGAAAAATAAAATAACAAAAATACAGATTTGGGGCTTTCATTGCACGTAACCGTAAAGGTTACATAAATTTATTTATATCGTTATTGTATTTTAGACTTAAGTATTTATAAGAAAATAAATAATTACATAAAATACTTTTTAACTGTAATTCATTAAATTAAATACCTAATATATCATATTAATGAATTGGCGTAAATTTGGTGCCATTATTATTTCATTTATTTATAATAATGGTCTCGCATTTGTGCCACAGTAAAATTTTATTTTCATTTCGAAAATGAAAATTTTTCAATACAATATAAATATAATATAACTGATTGATTCTTTGTTTTTTTTTTTTCAATTGGAACACTAACCTCTATATGAACCTACATAAATAATCATTGATTTACATACCTATGTATATTACTATAATTTTTTAAATCTTTTAGTCTATAGTGTCTACAATGGGACGTAATAATCTGTTGTTAGGTAAATTAAATATAGTTATTCTAGAAAATTTATTGTTGATGGAATTCAATTCAAATACATATTCTGTTAATATTTTTATTTATAACTATAAGATGAATTGTAATATATTAAAAAATAATAATTTGGTAAATATTAAAAAGCTGAGTAGTAATGTCGTTTTTTTAACAATTAGGTACTTGAATTCGATGATATAATTGATCTAATTCGTGTATATTGGTATTTGCGAAACGCAATATGAATGCTTAAGAATTTGATTACATTATGATGACTGCTGTATAATGTATAAAATAAATACAAATCTTATTACGTTTCGAGTAGCTATATATACCTTGCTACCTAATAAAACAGTAGCTTGTTTATTATTTCAATTTTATATTATAGTTTTATCATTGAGTACGTGGCAAAGCGATGATAGTGTTGCACTATATTTTATCTAAACCATGTAGTTATTCAAATATTTTAAAACAAATTAAAGCGTTGACATAAAGATTAAAAGATCCAAATTGCTTATAAATGCATTGGTAGCTAGAAAATATTATGCATAACAGATAGTGTTACACAATTAGTATGCTGCAGAGTGAACTGCCGATGTCCGCCGGATGGGACGTATACACAGTTACTGCAGCAAATTGCAAAATATATTAAAAATGCTTGCAGCGGCCAACGGACACACATGTTCGCAACAAGTATAATACACGTCAGTTAATAATAATGGATGAATAATGTTTGAACACCATCAATTGCATTCTATGGTAATTTGTGTACAATTAATTTACGAAGGTTTTAGGCAATATAATTATTAATTATACTTGTTTAATAACCTAAGTATATCAATAAAATAAACTAAAATATACATCCATAAATAATTATACATGCAAACTAGTATATGTGCCAATAAAAAATTAGTTTTATTAAAATGTAGGTGAAAACACGTAAATAATAGAGGTAGTTTTGTGTTTAAAATAAATAACTAAAAACATTACGAAACAAAAACGCACTAATTATATAGGTATGACTAGAGATATTTAAAACAACCAACAACCAAATAAAAAAACAATAATAATTCAATTGAATGAATCGAATATATTTGTAGTTTATTGATTAAAATTTAATTATAGACAAAAAATATAAACTGCTTAATTGATCGTATATTAATTATTAGAATAAATAAATGTTACAATGTACCTATATATAATGGAAATAAAAAAAGTATAACAGGTGCGACAGAAAAGTATTCAGGGCCCAGATCATATAGTTGCAAGACAAAGTTGTCAATGGATAATGGCACGAGAGCCCAAGTAAAAACATGAATGTAGGCCATGACGCAGGCTCAACTAAGTGATCCCGGCCGGTCCAGAAACGCGAAATATTGAATAGGCCTTCGTGAACCCACTGCATGAATGGAAATGGAACATTTTATCAACGAAATTATTTTTCGATGCATCAATGGGAAAAATTGATACAACAATTCAAAAATAATTTGATTATTGTTTATTACTTATTATTAGAACTAGAAGTATGAAAAAATGTATATTATACTTGTTTTGGAACTTCAATTTAACATAATTTTAGTGTCATACAATAATAATCGTCATTAGTATTATTTTAGTGTATTTATTTGATGAAAATTATAAATTATAAATAATTTATAACCCTTTGAAAAAGTATTTTTCAAATATATTATATGTTATATCCTACCATATCAATTATTGCATTATATTTTAAAAGTTAAAAATAAATAGTTAGATTTAAGTTTAAACATGATAAAATAGGCATATTATATAATACAGTTTAATCCGCTAATTACGATGCCGTATACAACGATATTCTGGATAAAACGATTCTCAGCCATCTCCACCAAGGGGTTGGTCTTATACCTCACGTCCAGTACATGTATTTGTCATAAGGTCTATCAGGATGTAACGATGTTTGAATATAACGATCTGATTCTTTAGATCCCTGGAAGATAGTCATAAGCAGATTTGACTGTACGTTTAATATCACTAATATTTAATATGACTGGTGATTAACTACACAAATTCTATTTATAAATTCAAATATAAAAATAAGAAAAATTGATACCTATCTACTAACTATAAAAATTATCAGTTGGAACTTTTTAATGTCGTCATGCTGTGTAACTGAAAAATTTAATAGTCCCATAATTTATAATAGTGTGTGGGTATACTCATACTAGGACAAACACCTTAAAGTGATACACGCTAGCGCAGCGGTGAGATAGATGACAGGTCGTTTATATACATTTATGGATATGTAATAAATCACCATCAAATGTTCCCAAAAATATTAACTGTTAATAAATATTAATATCAAACTATTCGGTAGATGTTCAAGCATACTAATCAGAAACGATTAAAAATATTGATAAATTGAATGTACAAGTTTAGGTAACTCACATATACAGCGGCTGACGAGATGAGTTGTAAGGCGTTAGCAGAGCAGTTCCAAAGTTTTTTGAGGTTAGTGGCAAAGTGATGCAGGGCCCCCTTCAATTATCATAATAAACTATGTGATGATAAAAGAGGTTACCAAGATTAGCAAAATGTTAACAAATGTGACTAAACAAGGTTATTTAATATTTTATGATATTGGCGTTAAAATATAACAAGTCTTCAGTATTAAAATAATAATACTCTGATAATAATACTAGGTAAGCCAAACTAAATAATTAATGATACATTTTAAGAACAATATTTAACATTAATTGAGCTCATATAGGTAATAAACTAAAAAATATTCTAGTTCTGCTACGTCGTATCGATACTTACGATACCAAATTTTTTCATTAATTTTCGCATTTCAGAACCGCAACAATAATAAATTACAATTATTATATTCAATAATTGAGTACTTACTGAAAACGTTGCTTGCTTATTTAGTTTTAGTTATTTAATTTGAATTATAACAACTATGATAAAATAAAACAATATTATTGATTTCACTAACTAAAATATAGTAATATAGTTATATATACAGGTTTTAGTACAGTAACACCCAAACTTTCTTATCCTGGCATGTTATATTATAAAATTATATATAATAAAATAAGTCGCGTTAAGCTTTGAAATATTGCCAATAAATAACAACTTAGGATCTAAAAACATATACTTCGTACTCACTTTGGGAAACACTGTTCTAATAGCCAATACCCAATAGGTAACGTAAAGTGATCGTAATCATAATATAATATATGGGATTGATCTGACTTATTTAAAATTGTTTTAATAATAAAAAATCCATCTGGATTTTTTTGGAAGACTAGATATTTCCCTAAAATGTGTCCCTTCTACACCACTTCAATAGACTGTCTTAATAAAAAAATTATTTATTAAATTAATAAACTGTGTTAGCTGTTAGGAATTTATGATTGACTAACTTATTTTAGTGTTTGATGAGATAATATATATAGAAGGGGAATAATGTGGAGTGGTGTTAAAAAATATATAACATTGTAAAAATACTTAGTGTATTGTTACGAACAAATTAATTAATATTAATAAAAAAATATATAGCCTGGGCGCCACTTTCTTGATGAATTAGGAAAATATTATTAATCCGGTAATAGATAATATTTGTATTATGTATATATTATTATAACGAGTTCACCACGTTGTTTTTTAATTATAAATACCTCAATGATTGATAATTTTTCTTCAACAACCTAAACTCAACAGCTGACTTCAGTTAAAATATTTATAAGTATATACCTATTTATCGAAAACCACAAGAATATCATGTAAAAGTGATTTTAAATATCGTCATTAAGTTAAAATGTAAAATGTATCATTAGAAAACACCTCGAAGATAGACCTTTTTAAATTGTTATTTCTATAGATAAACATATAATTGATAAATATTGTGATTACTTATGTAGATTATAAATTATTATATTTTATAGTGTATATAAAATCTGTTCAATAAGTTCCGGAACCAAAACTGTTATATTTAAAAAATTATAATAAATTATTATCAGTCTAGATAAGAAATCACATAAAAAATTGAAGTACTACACACGTTTGTCTTATAAAACAAAAAGCCATTGTATCTTTCTGTTATCTTAGTTTGTTCGAATTGTACGTGATTGAAAGTGTTTTTCATTGGACGTTTTCGACATATCCGAAATTAATGAACAACAACCTACATCATATTATATTATTTATATTACACACGAAACTTAGTACTAACGAAACGGAAACTTACGGAATGTTTTGGAGTATAAGACCTTAATATTGAGTAGTTTTAAGATTGTCTATTTATTTTGTAGCTATAAATTAATGATGACTAAAGATACCCCGCATTTTCTAATCCCATTAACATAAAAATATCAACAAAATTAAGTAAAATAATATTTACGTTTTTCTTAATTGAATAATACGTAGGTTATACCAGCAGCTTTATATATGTTTCAATAACAAATATTATAAGTTATTGTATTACATAAAAATATTCAGTTAGTTTTACACAAAATTTTAAACCTTAATTTACTGCATTAGTTAAAAAATAAAAATCCAACCTACTCTCGAAAAAAGTTGAAACAATATTTACTGTAAAATAAAAAATAAAATTAGTTTTTTTTTAATGTATAACATTTGTTTAGTATATTTGCTATAATTACTTACATTAGGAATTAAGATCTTTTTATTTTATCATCCATAGTTTCTAGATTTTTCTGAAGTTAATGATTTAATAATAACTACTAAGTTTAACTCTTATTGAGTTATAGGTATTAATGTATAATGAAATATTAGGAAATGTTTTTATAATTTTATTGATGACTTGCATATTCTATATAGTAATTCTAGATTCTAGTTCTATTAAATACATAATTTATATGAATAATAATGATAGGTTGATAAATAATAATAATTGAAAAAACTAACCATAGCTCACAGGCCACCAGGTCGGTAGCATAAGTACTACGTTTCCAGATAAGTAATAAGAATAACTAATAAAATTACCTAAGTAAGTGTTTAATGATTATTTCAATAAATAATAAACAACAAATTTATCTAGGAAATAAATTAATAAAATAGTGGGAAATACTTCCTCTATGGGCGGGCCACTCGATAAAAGGTATTATTGAAATATTTATTGAAAATATTGAAAAACTGTATTTGCATGTACATTATAGAGTATCTCTTGAAGAAATAATTTAAAGAGATTCTTTCATTTAATATTAGAAAGAAGTCACTAATTTTATCGAACACCACATCAATCTTCTTAAAATATAAGCATGTTGTTCTATAAATAAGAAAACGTGTTTGAGAAAATGAACTTTGTGTCTATATTTTAGTGAAATTGGTAAAACTAAAGTCTTAGATTTTTCAAATTTTAATATATTAAGTATTCAAAAAAATTTTTTTTTTATTAATACTTCAGTAGTAATTTCCATAACAGAAAAAAAGGTAACTGAAGGGGAGAAGGGCTAAGCCCCCTTAAAATAATAGTCAAGTCACTTCCCACAAAAAAAAAAACTAATGAAATTTATGACGTAAAAATATTAACTACAAGAAATGTTTCAAGAAAATTATCGAAAATTGTGGGACCCCATTAAAAAAAACAATGATTCATTTTTTAAATTATTATGATTTGAATAAGATAAGAATAACATCCCTAAATTGATAGATTTGGCATAAGTATAATTAAAATGTTTCTAAATTTGTAGAAATAAAAACATATTTTACACAAACATATTAGTTCTCAGGGTTATATGAATAATAATTATAACCAAATTATTTCCGTATTCTATTTCCGTAGAGGTATTTTTAAAAAAAAAGAAAAAGTAAGGAAGAATAATAGTTAATACTTAATATAATATACGGCACCCAATACTCTTACAATTACAATATGTAGCCCTCAGTAAGATCTCATCAACATTCATAATGGTAAAAACTTATGTAACTATATGAACAATCGAG
This sequence comes from Diuraphis noxia, assembly GCF_037042655.1. Classification (NCBI taxonomy): domain Eukaryota; kingdom Metazoa; phylum Arthropoda; class Insecta; order Hemiptera; family Aphididae; genus Diuraphis; species Diuraphis noxia. Next base: position 53,272,685 of record NW_028301713.1, read on the forward strand.
ATGATTTTTTTTTTTTTTGGGGGAGGGGGGGATATTTTATAAAATAAGAACAGCCCACGTTTTATATTGAACCTGTTAAGGTAAGTATTTGAAGAAATACCTTGTCATACCTACTCACAAAACCCATCTAATATGTTCAAAAAAAGATAAGTATGGTAAATCTCAGTTGTTGTTATTGTTCTTTTTTGCAACAGATTGAATGAAGTATGGTAATGATAACAAAAATAATACCAGTTTTCTTTATTTATCGAATATTTAAAATCAGTAACAGCTATGGAAGTTTAAAAAATGCAGTATATTTTTAAATTAGTACATAAAACTAAAAAATCTTTTCTTTTTGAGTAACTATTAATTATGGATAACTTATTAAAATAGGTTATATTTGATTAATTGATACCATGTTTATTAAATTAATATCAAATTTTGGATTATTGATTATCAATTATTTCAATGGTATACGAAAAATTTCGAAATATTGAGTTACCCTATATACGGCTATACTGGAGTTGTTACATTTTTATCACTATTTTGGTTATTATAATGATCATAGTTGCAAGATCTGTATAAATTTATTAGTGATTAATACGATTAAAACTATAACCCTAGCTTTAAGTTTATATTACTAGTTATTCAAAAGTAATTTCGTTTTTTTTTTTTAATACACTGACAATAACTATGTGTATGATGCCAATATTGTAAAAGCATAATATAATATTAAGATAAATGACCTTCACGTTTGAGGAAAAATTGAATATCATGTAAAAATAACGTGTCTAAAATCTGAATAATACTAAAGATATAATTTATTAGTTACGAATTATAATTATATGCATTTTTATTTAGGAAACGAGAACAATTTTAAAGTAAAAATAATTGTATTTCATCGAAATATATATATAGATATTATGATATTATATTATTCCGTACCGATCATATTCATGGTGAAATAGGCATATTATACCTGAATTTATACAAATGTTTTTCTTCTAGAAAACAATTATGGCAGGTTATAATAACTTACAATCAATACAACCAGTTCATAAAGAAAAATCTTTTGATTACGGCGAATATACCTACAGTCTTGTTAAAGTGTATTAATACTTAACTGTGGAACACCTATGATTTTCGTTTTTTACCTTGGATTAGGGCCTTGAAAATTAATGATATCCGGTTATTCAGGACTCGGCATAAGATAATCATACACCGTTAATACACCATTGTATAGTGAATAGCTGAAGTTTAGTACTTCAAAAGTATCTTTAATTAATAATATGTTATAACTTATAAGTTATGGCTTATAAATCTACAATTATGGTAGAATTATTTATAAAGATATCAAGTTGTAATGTAGTAGTACAATATACTATTATATTTTAGATCATGACTGGGCTACATGTTGGCACAATAAAAAAACATTATACTAAAATTTAGTTAATAAGTAATAACTAAACATTTTAATTTTGTTAAACTTGGTAATTAGTACTTAATACCTATTTATATTGTATAGTGTTCGTATAATTATTTTGTACATAGACATATTTTATTATGTTAAACATTTAATACTGAATAATTAACTTATTACTTTATCAGTAATTATTATAGTTCATTAATTTATTAAAAACGTATATGCTTCTTAAAACTTTATATATTAAAGGTACCTAAAATTATTATTTTTGTATCTATCATCATTTATCACTTTTTGTAGTAGTAATAATGCTTAGGTTTTCAACTTTAATATCATTCTGATAAAAACTTAGGGGGAAGGATTGAAAGTACAAATTGTCAGTACTTTTTTTAATAATGGGAAAAACTAGTTTTTAACATACCTAATTATAGATTTACTGATTTTCTTTAGTAAGTTGTAATTTAGAAAAAATATTCGAGGGAACTTGTAATGTTTATGTATTTGAATTTTTTATTTAAACGAAGGCATTTACAAAATATTCAGTTTAATGTTATGCTAATTTATAAATTAGACTGAAGGACGGTGGTAGACAAATAGTTTTTTCATGGACTGAGGGGGGTAGATATGGCCGATTTTTAAACGTACATTATTTGAACATTAAAAGTATAATATTTAGGGTTATTATTTTACACCTAAATCTATTGTAAATTTTGAAAGAAAAAAGTTAAAGCATGGGGAAGCTATTCCCTCATCCCCGTTTGACCACCACTGCTGTCGGACCGTCTTCGTCTCAGTAAACTATTTTTCGTATGCAATGATTTATCATTGAATTAAAATTTAACACATATATATTGATACACTACTAGGGCTAGGATTTATATGCAATAAAAATGATGAAATACACATTTGTATTATTAAAAATTACTTTAGATAAATATGTTAAAATGCACAAAAAAAATTTGATAAAATGAACGCTTAATGCAAAAACATTAAAATAAATTTTAAAATTTAAAATAATAGGTATGGTGTTTTAAATTTTCAAAAGTGAACGATCTTCTGTTTAATCTTAATAAATTTTTATATTTATTAGAATTCAACACCACATAACGTAATTATCGCATATTTAAATTTTGTTACTTCTCCCTCCAGTAGTTATACTTGGGAAATCTTCATCTAGATTCTAGATGTTGCTATTTAAAATGTACTATAATATCGTAAACATAGATTTTAGTCTAGTATATTTTTCTAACACGCCTTTTATTTTTTTTGACGATTTTTTCAACAATGGGTCTTTTGAATTATAGTGTTTTCGATCTCCTGCAAACTCATTGAGTAAAAATGATGCATTTTCAAATATAGTTTAAATTGCTTTTAAGTATTTTTATACAGTGAAAAAATGAACTGGAATGAAATATATCATAAAACATGACGTATTTTTCGCATCTTTGTAGTTAAAATATGCAATGATACAAATTTTTTCAAAATATGCAAAAAAAAACCACCATTGGCCGTCATGAAAATATTGATGGAGTTTACAAGCAAAAGTAGTAGTAAGAAGTTGTAATAAATACAAACCAATGAATATAAATTATAAATTCTTATATATTATAATAAATGACGATTCCCTTAAATTTGAATACGCCATTTAACCTCAAATCTTATTTAATCGTTTTACGATTTTTTATGGTAAATTTAGTATTTACTACAGAATACTCGTTACTTTTCTTTAAAAACATTGCTCAGTATTTGGACTACTTATTTTTACTATAGGTTTCTTTATTCAACATAAAGTTAAATACATGAATTTCAGGACATAAATGATGATGATGTTCATTTCGGTACGTGCAAGGAAGATGCATCTATAATAGCGTCACTATAAGAATAAATGAACCACAATATAAACCATTTAATTTTTAAATATGTTAAAGAATACTATCTTACATCATTTTAGTGATTTTATACATAAAAATTCTAAACATTGCGGAAAATATAGGAAAATTACACACTTAAAAGTATTTGTTGATACGGTTAGCCACGGTGGTCATTGCTTTTCTAAAATTTAATTTTTAGCTATCAAATTCGTAACTTAAATTTAAATTCTCCCAGGAAAGCAAAGTACCTAATTGATAATGGTTTTTAAAACAATTTTAACAAAATTAATAATTGGATAGAAATTTTAGGTTATTTAACTAAAAATAATTATCAAAATTGATGAAAAAATAGTAATTCATATAAATCAAGTAATATATATGACGTCATTGTCCCACCAATAGTGTCGAGGTTGCAGAATGTATTTACGTACCTATAGGTTAGGTTAAAACAAATCAATTGTAACATTATGTCTATTTATACAAGTGCAATAATGTGTATAAAATGCATTAGTTATGGATTTTTGTAAATAAGGATACAAGAACATTTTTTCTTTTTGAAAACATAGTTAATATGTTCCTCTTTTAGTACTCGTACAACTTATATATTGTATTCATGAATACCAATAAGCAATGCACTTAAAACTTAGCTGATACAAACAGTACCAAAATTAATTTTATCAAAAATATATAATAAAACACATAACGTTAACAAAAACAAGACGGAATTCAAATATTATCAACTGTGGTGAAATTGATTGATCTTTGACCGTATTCAAAAAGAATCGGCCAAATATATACATCGGGGTCTAAACATATAATAATGGGTACCCACGTAAAATATTTCGATGAGCATTATTTTATATTCATACTACTCCAATAATTGAATAAAATATCATTAAAGTTCTTATGCCTGCCACCTTTTTTTGTGTACAAAGATGGAAGCCGTAAATGCGAGTATCTGAATTAGTATAAGTACTAAGTAGGTACCTAAAATGTTTATTTTTATATTTTCTAATAAATAGACTTCTGAATAATTTATATATGACGATAAGGCCTTTTTTAATATACTTTTTATTTTAATTATCAAATAAAGATTATGCCCGCTCTGTATAATATACACATTCAACACATTTATGTGTACCTATTAGTTTATTATCATCGATCAGCTTGATCCAAAACGTCATTCAGTAATCTTGTTGAATAACATAATATACGCACATTACAAAAAAATAAAATACCCGCTAAATACTCACAAAAGCATTAACTAAAAAACAAAATGTTTTTATTAGCTCATTAACTAGCGTTTTGCTATCGATAATAATAACAATGTTTTTATTTATTATCATGTTCTGTAAAAGGAACTATAGAAATCATATAAAATAATTTCTCTGTAACACGTACAATTTAGTAAAGTACCTACTGGCCTTGAGAATACACAAAAATCGTTTTGGAATAGCTGAACTCGTTCCATCCATCATACGATTGTTTTGTATTAGAACATACCTATTTATTTAATAAACGCATACATTCATATCATTTAATACACAAATAAACTTACTAACTTATTACAGTAAAGTAGTAAAGTTAAGTAGAATAATAAAAAACCGAAATACTGAAATAAATGTATTGACACTATATTTAAAATAACGTTAAATCAGTGAATATAATTATACTATGATATCTATACAAGATTACTAACTGAAGTTGGGTTTTCACTACATGGTATCGCGGCTGTGTTGAGCAGATAAAAAAATATCAGTAACACCTAAAAAATACAATAAGTCGAGCAGGTATTTTCAACTCTACATGAAACGGTATTTTTTATGTATTTGACAGGGTGCTGAACGAATGAAAAATGTGGTAAGGGTTCGTTACTATCCTTTTAACTATTCGATCACGGAGATGAATATATAGGTTTTATAGTTATGCGCTTTGGATTTTTAGAGAAGTAAAAAGCTTCACTTAGTTTAAAACGATTTTTGGTAGAAGATTGGATAAATTGGAAATTTGGAATTTCAAATTTCGGAGTATTTTCCAAAATAATAGGAAAAAATAAAATAAAATAGAGTAAGTTTGATTTTTGGTTTAATTTAAAAAATGAATGACAGTATATTTGGTAATTTTAAAACATATTCAAATTAGAATTTGGATGATCCCTAAAATGTTCAAAATATTTTACCCGTTTTTGAGTAATTTATGCTAGTTTAAAATTTTATTATGTATTCATTTATTTGTAAAATTAAACGAGCGAAGTCAATTAAAATTATAGACATCCGTCTAGTATTCACTTTTTACTACAATATTTTATTATTACAGACTTACAGTCACCGTTTATCACAAATATAATACAGAAACCTCAAATAATAGTATAATTGGTTAATAGAGTGGTTTATGTATGATAACATTTTTTGTTAAGTTCTCATAAGTTGTTCTTACTGTAATTTAAAAATACTAAAACTTCAGATATTTGTCTTTTTTAACAACGTTTAAAGATCAAATGTAAAATCAAAATCATCAAAATACTATGTAAATTATTAATTATTTTTATTGGAATTTAAAAAAAAATATTTTTATAAACCTTAGAAGTTAAAATTTTCACGATATTTGGTACCTTTATAAATATATCATTATAGGACAAACATATTATAATAACAATTTATTCTAAACATTTTTTTTTTTTTGCTATTTTGCTATTTTGTTGCTGTTCAAAAAATATTAAACATAGAAACTTGAAATCAATTTTTGTATAGAATAGGTACTTTGTCAATTAATTTAATACATCCATTTCACTAATGACTTACCTGTTCAGTGATATAAAGGTACACCTAAAACCTATAATACAGTAGAGTGGTATCCTAAGTTTTGTATAGGTTTATTGATTTCCTAAAAATTGGGTAGTATAAAATTTACACATAATTAGTATCAACCAATCAAATATAAATTACAATTAATTATTAATTTAGAAAACGTTTACATTACACTATGTTACACATAGTCACACAGGTACTAAGTATAATGTATTTAAATAAATAGCATTTAAAAAAAAGCAATGTTTAGTAAAATTCAGTCTAAATAAAAACTATATTAAAAAAATAAATTTAACATTAGTTTATAACATGGACTTCATTTTAAGTAGATAAACTTTAATGTTAAACAATTTTAAATTAAACATTGGTTTTTGAAATAACTAATTATATAAATTAATACATAACCTAAATTATTATAAACATACTTTTGATTGAAATGATTGTTATTTATTAGTATTATGATGGAAACACATTATCGTCATCAATATATAATTACAATGTAAATTTAAATTTTAGAGATAAAATGATGTATTATATTTTGTCAGAATAAAATAAACTTTATTGGTTTGGCAATTTATAAAATTAGCTATAAGTCAGCACTTGTTATTAGTTAGTTTTTATTTAATTTTCAATTAAAACACCAACATTCTAATAATTATATATTTATAGAATAGATTCAAATTATTGTACATAGTCAGTTACGGAATAATCATACATGATCTATAAAAAAAACTAATATAGGTACTACGTAACTTATTTGCAAATAAAAACAAAAATTATTGTGAATTAAAATAAAATGCAGAAACTACAAGTCTCAGTTTTATTTGTTACACTCATACTTTCAGACATACTTTTAAATCAATGATTATAATTATCGCATTAGGCTATATATTATAATGTTTCTCGACTTATCAATAGATTATGGATAATTTTCATTAGTAAATTTCTTACGAGATTTCTTAGTTCTAAGTTTTTATTCAATTGTTAACTAATATTAAAGACTGGCTAAATAAATATGATAATAAATTATAAAAATGATTGGAATTGAGTTCCTGACCCATAGAACTATTAAAAAACTTTTTTAAGCAATGTATTTTTATTATCATGCCAACTTTATTTTATCGACATTATTAAACATGTACAAAATAAATACAATAAATTAGCAACAATTTTAATTTTATAAGATTTGATTTTGTTATTATTTCACAGTTTATTATTGTATATAGTTTAAAAAATAATTGAATAAACCGCCTCCAAATTGGTCACACACACCTAACACACAGCTACTTGATGAGCAAAGACGATCCTCCACTATGCGACTCATGCAATGTACTTTTAACGGTCAACCACATCATTACAGAATGTCAAAAATATAACCAGTATTGAAATCAATACCACATCTCAGAACAAATTTGTCAAGCACTAGGACCAAACCCACAGGACGTTAAAAGCTTAATTTTATTCTTAAAAAAAAACAGAATTGTACAATTTAATTTAATGTAATCATGTAAATACTAAAATACTAACAATGTAATCAAAAAAAATTTGTGTACCAATGGCCTAGTTGTCGATGTATATTTCAGATCAATAAAAAAAAAATTTAAAAAAATAATTGTCCTAAGTCAAGGAATTTGTATTATATTTATGTGAAATTATTTTTGATGTTTTTTATGGATTATAAAAGATTTTGAATTTGAATGCTTTTGTTACATCATTATAGGTACTCCAGTTTGAAATGTTTGTTAATATATAGCATTTTCATACATAATTCATATATATTTATTAATCAGTACTCTATCCAATGTTAATTATTTTTAATTTAGTTAGAGATCTAAACTTACAATTTTAAAAGATTTCTATTAACATCATTATTTTAATATTTTAATTATTTTAATTTTTTTCAAGAGATTTTAAATAAAGAATATTGGTGTCAAATGTGTAATAAAAATAGGTAGATCTTACACTGGATAATCTAAAGGAGTTGATTAGTTAAATAACTAACAACCATATGTCTATGTCTATTATCTTGTTTGGATTTTTAAATGTAACTCCGAATGTAACATAAAAGTACTTACATTTATTTTTAAAAGTAATTTTTAATCAAAATATTAAATAAATTGGCATGTTGAGCTACTACTTACTGGTAGGTAAATTAATGAAAAAAACACATTCCTAACTATATAATTGTTTTAATCAAACAGCAGTTATTTATTTTTATATTACATTTGTAGACAGTTTTAATGTTTACCTTGATAGTCAATATACTGGCAACTTTACAGTGTAATATTCATTTGACATGCACAGTTTCATGACATAACAAGTAACTACTTCAATTTTTAAAAATATCAACAGAGATATATATTTTTATAATCAAAATATATATATATATTTTGATATAATAAAAATTTTATTATATCAAAATAATACCCTATATTATAATTTTATAATACATCAGTTAGGTTCACAGTTATTTATCCTTAATCTAAAATTATAACACAAAAAAAAATGTAATTAAAAAAAACTTTTATAACATTTATAGACATAGTTTTCAATGTTATTTTATATTTTCCTCATATTTAATTGTATAGGATAATAAATAATCACTCAGGGATATATTGGATTATCAAGGTGGAATTTGTTTAATGAAAAACAATTGGTATAATCCGAGGTATAATCCAAAACATAAGTTATGAATGATCTGAAGGATTGTATACCATGATTAAATACAATTCACCTATTTTGAAATTAATTTACTGATTTAGGGTCTTTTTTGAAAGTTGAAATAATAAAAATAATATTTACTACAACTCCTCAACCAGTAGTCTTCAAGGCTCAAGCTATATAATTAAATAATAATGTGAATCAGCCAATAATTTAAAAGGTACACGTTTATATACATTTTTTTAACTTTTAATCATATAATTTTTTCTATAAAATATTAAATTAAAAACTTATATCCCCATTCTTATTGAAAGTGTTTCTTATCAAGTTTCTATTTAAAATGTCACTTTACAGTTTTAAAATTAATTTAAATAGGAATATATGCAAAGGCATGCCCAGGAGGTGGTTTTGGAGGTTGTAACCACCCTCAAATTGACTTTCTTAATTTTTTAAACTTATTTATTTATAAAATAAAATCATATATTATATTTAAAAACATTAAAATCACCCGCAAAACCAAATCTTGGACACATGACTGAGGATATATATTTTAAATTTTTTATAGGGAATTAACTGTACAGATCACTATTATTTAATTCATTGTATTAAATTAAATTAAATTTTTAATTCATTGTATTATTTTTGCAAATATAATAATCTAAACTTTAAGTTGGAGGAGTTGAGAAGTGTCATCAATACTCTATGCCAGGAGAGACCATTAACAATTGGCGCATAAAGATTGAAGGCAGCAACCGGTCCTAGGCACAATTTCTTCTTACATCATAAGAATATGTTGTATATTTTTAAATTTATGCGTTGAGTATTGCTGAATGTACTAAACACTACAAACCGTAGTGAGTGGGTGTTACGTGAATTCGGACGAGTTTAGGTCGGATCATGGTTGTTTTCTTCTGGCAAAGAGCATAAAAATTGATAACAAATGTTAATCCCTCCACATTCCTTTAATCTAAACTACAAATTGTTAAAGTTATAAGTCATATTCTACAAAAAATTAGCACAAAATAATATTCTCTTAAAAAATCAACATTCAAAATTATTTGTAATATTTTGTATAGAAATTTTAAGTAGATCGTGATTTAAAATATAAGCAGCATGATACTAATAAAATAATTATTTATTATAGATTATCATTTGGTATTATAATAATTTACTGATATTCATATAATACATTATATTAATTACTAGTGTATGGCGGATGATGTAGTTTTATAAGAAGAATCGTGAGGAAGTTTAAAGAATGTATTCCTTAAATTAGAGAAAACAGCAGTGAAAGTAGGGTTACAGTGTAATGAAGAAAAAAACAGTATATATGTGTGTTGATAGAAGGCAATTGCACCCAACTACTAGCATATTGAACATAGGAAGGTATAAACAAAGCTGTATATGGGAGGGGGTGGGGGTGGGGTCAACAGCCCCCATGAAATATTTTACGACTAATAAATTTAATTTATAACATTGTATATTATATATAATATAAATTTACTTTAAAAGAATTATAATGCACTAACATAGAAAAACGTGATTTTTTTTTTTAATTACTTAAAATGAAAATATTATTTTATTTCACCCCCCACCCACACGAAAATTTGTTCCAGCTAAGGCCATGGGTATAAATTCAACAAAGTGCAACCCTTTTGTTTTCAAAAATGTTATGTTAGTGGTTTGTAGGACTAAATTATTAACTATAATTGTTGAACCTACTCAATCTAAAATAAGTTTCACATGGCTTCAAACAAGAATCAAACAGTGATTAAATGACAAAAGCTTAACCCAACATCTACTTAAAATTACCGCACATCTACAGCACTGTTGCCAATCTTAATTGGTGGTACAGACAAATAAATCATAAATTAATATTCATAGTTTGTTCGTAGTCATATACTTATGTAATCATTAAAAAGTTTCAAATCAAATTTTATAGTATTGAATCTAAGTAAATCAGATTTAGTTTCAAACAAAAAAGTTGTACCTAGCACAAACAAGATTAGATATTCCAATATTTTAAATATCAAATACTTTTGAATCAAGCCTGCTGATACTCATGAGCCTTAGATTAATATTTAGATATTTATAAAATACAATACACAAGTAGGTATATAGCCTGCAATAAATTAATTTTGCATGGGTAGGTACTGACAATAATTATCTTGAGGAATATTTAGCTTCCTAAATAAAACTCAGATATTTAGATATTTAAATAATAGGTGTTTTCCTTGACCTTCTAATTGACACTTTCAAGATAATATTAGGTACCTGTGTCCATACTACTGACTATTAATTATTAAAATACCTCCATTTCAAACTTTTTTTCATGTTACAAATTTGTCAATAGTCAATATTTATTTTTCAATAAACCTGTAAGCATGTGTACTTACTTAAATGTCAAATAAATAAGAAATTGATATTATAAATAAAAAAAAAAATTTTAATGGTTTTTGGTTTTTAAATTACTATAAGGTACCTAAATACTCTTCCAGTCTTCCTATATAAACAGTTATCAAGAGAATAGTCTAAATTTAAAATTTTAATAATATTTTTAGTTTATAAAAATATATATGTGAATTTCAAAGTTTCTAATTATAATTTCATAGCAATTTTCTAAAAAACAAAAAGTTCAAAATACATTTTAATTAAGTAGAATGTAGATACCTATATATAATTAGTACATAAGTAATACAAATCATTATATTGAAATATAAAATGTACCAAATATTTTAAACAGGTGCCAACATAAGTTACAATAAATAAAAAATAAAAAGGTAGGTAATTATTTACATATTTGTTTACAAAATTAAAAACCTACATTTTACATAATATATATTCATACTATAGATTACATAATCACAGTTTAAACGGAAGACCAATTTATTGTTAATAAACAACTTATTTGGAAACAAAAAAATTATAATCAATTGAGGTATACTTTATACATTACCTAACAGTAATAATAATAATAATATTAAATATAAACATTGCTAGTTTTAAGAAAATTTGTTAGAAAAACTTGATTATATATTTTACAAAACATTTTATTTCATTGATTGTAATTAATAAACATTTAAATAGATAGGTAGGTAGACACATAATAAACATAGTTTACCATTTCAATTATCTACTTATTTGTTTATCTACTTTGTATAGCAGTCCATAACAATATTTTAAAATAATTTAAATACTCATTTACAGTTTGCAAAACAGTAAATTAATAATCCAAAGCATTTAAATTGGCTAAATAAAGTTAGATGATTCTGATTATTATTAGTTACTTAGGTAAGTTAGCTAATAGGTTTTGAACAATAATTATGATTTCTGAGGTTCCAAATGTTATTTAACATCAGTAAATCAAAAATTTAAAGACAAACAATAATGGTGATTACTTTTTTTCAAAGTCCAGGTGAAATATATGAGCCCATATTACATGCAGTCTTCAAAATCATTATATTTAATTAGTGGTTTTTGAAGGTACAGTTGGGTCTTATCATAGGTAACATTTATTGGTGTGGGAAAGGAGAAGTTGGTGGTAAGGGATAAAAAAAGAATATACAAGTTGTGTACAAGTCATAATGTCATCATACCTTAACATTAGTGGCATCAGATACTTCACGCATGATTTTTTCAAAAGCAGCAGTTTCCTCTGCTTGTTTCTGATTGTGCAAAGCAATCTTTTCGCTAAATTTTCTTGGGTTTGCCATAATAATTGTTCACTTTCCGGGGACAGTCAACAATTGACACTTTATTCGTTCGCGGACAAAGAGTAACGGTAGCTGTTATACGTTTGCCTGGACATTAACACAATTTCAATAAAATGAGGGCATTACATTTACATGATGCGATGTTGCTATAATATAATAAACATTTTCTCATCACTGCGGCTTCACGCTGAAAATCGCAAAAATCGGGGAACAGCGAGAAAAAAAATACTATAATATAAGCCACACGAATCGATTAAATATTATAATAACATACTACGTATCGCGCGATATTCGTGACATAATGTCGTCACGAAAACCGAAAACACAGACGAAATATCGGAACCATTGGCACGCACTTGCGACAACAGCAGAATCGCTAACATGTCGAACAATCATAAAAAAAAAACGACGACGGAGAACTGTCGATTAATAGTATTAGGTGTAAATATTACACTATTGACAGTAAATACAATAATGAAATCAACAAAATAATAATATAATATCAAATATAAATGTTCGGCACTTCGGCGACGGAGACGAAGGAAAACGATCGCGTGCGATAACGACGTCTACCTGTTGGCGAATACGAGCGCTTATTAAAATAAAAAAAAATAATAATTCTCAGAATTCAATGCGATTTCGGGAGATGGTGATTGTGATTTGTGATAAAGACGAAATGGTGGGGGCGTATCCTGGCAGAAAATCGCTGCCAAAGATGTTTCACCTACTGCGCACTATCGTACTGGAACATTGCCTACACTGTCGACCGATACTGACTTTCTGTTATCGTTTAATAAACATTTAATCATTTGTTTTTGTTTATTATCAACAAAACACTAAACTGTTGAAATGTGCCATGTGCCCGTTTAGACTGAATAGTGTGAATACTTGAATAAACACGTGCACTTGCGCTTATACTCTTAGTACTCTTGTCTCAGTTGTCTCTTGCAAGCCCACTATACTGCAGTACTGCATTTTGGTTCTATGAGATCCAGTTGCTAAATTCAGCCTTTCAGACTATCAGTTGACATTTTTATTATGACTTTAGACACTGTTCCAATGATGGAGCCGACCACCGGCGACGAGTGTGGCAAGAAACGTAAAAAGAAACAAAACAGTGACGGGGGAAAGAGGATTAAGCCACCTACTGCTGAAGAATTGAATAAGCTCCGGGAAACGGAAAACCTCTTCTTGTCAAATATGTTTCGTATGCAAATAGAAGAAATGTTGAAAGAAGTAAAACCAAAACAATCTACTTTGGAGAAAATCCAAGAATGGTTCGATAAGTTTAGCATAGCTGTTTTACAAGATATGGACACCACAGAATATAAAAAAGTACATTTTTTGGCTATTGAAATTTTTATATTTCAGTAAATAGAAAAAACCAACTAATTTTTTTAAAGTCCAATATTAATTAGGTTCTCATTTTTGAAATGATATTGTTGATAGTTGTTATTTTTAATGTTAAACTTATAGTTAGTTTAGTTTAAAGTATTCCAATTCATAAGTCTAAAATGTTTTTTAATTCAAATTGTGATATTTCTTTTAGTTTCTGTATAGTCAATTTTTATCTGAAATAATATTCACTTATTGTTTTCAGGAATTATTATCAAATATAAATACATCTGAATTAAGTATACCATTCCATCTACACCCTCAAAATAATACCGATGGAACTTTTCGTTTTACAAAGCCAAGTTTGGTAAAAATTGTTGGTTCCCATTCTATAGGTACAACATTAATGCCATTAATTAAAGTTGATGTTTCTATTGTAATGGGAAAAGTAAGTATATTATAAATTGTTTAAAACTGAAATCTTTAGTTGTATTAATTTTAATGAAATGTTTAGACATTTTTCCATAAAAAAGACTATGCTGATGAAAAATATTTACGTAAAAAAGCTTTTTACCTGCACTGTCTTGCTAAAGAATTAACAAAAATACCATTTATGATTGACAATGATGTACAATTTTCTTTTGGGAGTCATCCATATTATTTACCTGCACTTATTGTTAAACCAATCGGTACATTAGGTAAAAAGTGCTGCTTTTGTTTAAGAGTTGTTCCTGAAAAAGATATTTACAGTTTACATAAGTTTTCTCCAACTACTAACAACATCAATTCTCAGTGGTATTTTAATACAAATGTGAAGAATGGTAATTTAAATATAACATATTATATTTTTAAACATGAAATGTAAAAATTGCCTTAAAATATATAGGTAATATAGATTCAAAAAATGATTCAACACCTTATTACAATTCACTAATTTTACAAGATTTGGTAATGGATGAAAATGAAATTTTACTGAAGGAAATCTTTGATATCAATCAAAATGTTCAAGATGCTTTGATTTTGTTAAAAATTTGGCTTGTACAAAAAAATCTTGGAGTTAGTATTATCTTTATTTATATTTATTTGTTTAATAATTTAAAGTTTTATTTGTATTATATCACTTTTAGGGAATTGGAAATATCACAAACTATATATTATCAATGTATGTAGTGTATTTGTTTAGAAAACATAAAATAAACAAATTTATGAGTAGCTATCAAATAATAAGAAATGTTTGGCTGAATTTTGGTACATAATTTTTTTTTTTTTAAATTATTATAATTTGCAAATTTAAATGTTTTTTTGTTTTTAGGACAATCTAATTGGCTTAGTGATGGTATTAGTTTAGTTGATAATGAAAGTAAAAAGGATGTAAAACTACCTTTAATGTCTGATTTCCACTCATCATTTCAAGTTGTGTTTGTCGATTCTTCAGGGTATTTGAATTTGTGTGCCAATGTTTTTAAGTCGAATTATATTCATGTAAGTTAAATAGTTTTATTTAATAATAAATTATTAAATAGTTAATATTTTTTAATAATCAACATTAATTATTTACTGATTTTTTCAGATTAAAAACGAATGTAATTTTGCTGTAGAAATGTTAGATAACTCAAATATGAATTCATTCCCATGTCTGTTTTTAACTAAAGCTTCTTTTATTCAACAGTTTGATCATCTTATTAAGTATAGTTATACATACTCATTACTCACAAGTGTTTATAAATATATATATTCAATAATCATTATTATAATTTATTTTAGTTTCAATGACATTAAGGTAGTAAAAGAAATAATTAGTCAGCACGGTGATAAAAAATTGAAATTGGATTTAAGAGAAGATTTGGCATTGCAATTCCAGTACATTATAGAACCGTTATTGCTCTCTAGCCTTGGAGATCGTATTACTGAAATGTGTTTCAATGTTTTTCAAGACCCTGTTGATGTTGGGAAAACTCAAGAACCATTCAGTAATTTCTTAATTGGCTTAAAGTTAAATACTCAAAAAGCTAATTCAGTGGTTGAACGTGGTCCAATTGCAAATTTACCTGAGGTAGTATTTTGTCAAGTACATTAGTTTATATTAATATAAATATTATTTAATGTATGTTATAAACTGAAGGCCAAAGAATTTCGCTCATTTTGGGGTGATAAGTCTCAATTAAGACGTTTTAAAGACGGAGATGTTTGCGAAGCCGTTGTATGGTCTGATAGCAAAGCAGCTATTAGTAAAAAACGTTGTATTGTTAGAGATATTGTGCATTATGTATTTTTACATAAATTATCAATTTGTTCAGAAAAATTTATTTATATTGCGGATCAAGCAGAATCAGTTCTAGAGAATCCATTTGTAAGTATTCATCAATATATCAACAGTTGTATAATTATTTACATTATAATTTCATATTGCAAGTATTGCTTTATTTCAATTAATTGGTCCTAAAATAATGATAGCATTGACACACATAATGAGTGTTTAATGCCACATGAAATTTAAAACAAAAGTATTTTTTGCTATAAGATTTAAAATAGTAATCTAAATTGTTAAACAATTATAATCCACACTTAACAGTTACCACTCCTTATTTTTTTTTCCTATGTACTTGCCTAATTGTTGTGAATAACTGCTTTAGTTCTATTAGCTATTAATATTATGTATAAATAACTGATAGTATTTAGTTTACATTATTATTTATATCATTTTGCCCATTATATTTTGTGTGCACTATAATATAATATTTAATATAATAATAATATAATATAATATGTATTATAATATAATAATAATGTATTATAATATGTGTTATATAATATTATAGTATAATATGTATCAATTTTCAAAATTTCAGGTAGTACCAATTGGATTTGATTATGGTACTGGAGAAGCAGCAAGTTTATGTTGTATTGATAATTTTAATGATGTTGGAAAATTAATTCGTCAACTTGAAGGATTACCTTTAACTGTGAGCTCAGTACAAGGAATATCACCTGTGTTGAGATTTGCTGATGTTATACCACCATTATCTAGAACTCATGTTGACAATAAAAAACAAAAGAAAATTAAAGGAAATTGTATTATTGCGCCAACGGAAGAGGAAATAAAAATAACACCTGGACTTGTCGAACCAATTGAAGGCGTGTACATCTGAATTATGTATACATAGTATAACTCAAATTAAACTATTTTAAATTTATAGGTGTATTACAATTTGCATCCAGTGGGAAATGGCCTAATGAACTAAATGCTGTTAGAAGAATGATTACAGCTTTTTATATAAATCTAGCAGCACGGTTAAAAAAAGATTACAATTTAACTTGTCAGCCATTTGTTGATTATATAGACATCATGAAAGTATGCTCTAAATATTATCTGAATTTGTACTAATTATATTTAATGATTTTTGTTTCAATTTTAGAATGGTTTTGTTTTTCGTTTGCGTATATATTATCCTGGTGAAATATCGCTTATTAAAAAAGAACTTATGCCTGATGGTATGATCCGGTATAGAGATACTGAAGAATCGCTGAATTTAGAAAGAGCAATGGTGCAATTACCTACATTAACAAGCTCATTGCACGGGTAATTAAAATTTAGCTTAATATTTTCATGAACTAATTATAAGTTATTTGTTTTTAGTCTTAGCTCTCAATATCCATCTTATGGACCAACTTGCTGTTTAGCTAAACGATGGCTTAGAAGTCAGTTAATTGATGATTTTCATTTCCCAGAAATGTGTATTGAATTGCTAGT